>NC_092784.1:60318537-60376037 GCF_047496795.1 Chiloscyllium punctatum
CCTCCTCCTGCATCTCCCCGGACCCTTCTGAAATGAATCGACCGCGCCTGTCTCTCCCACCTCGGTTGGCAACGCGTGCCAAACGCCCACCACCCTCTGTGCGAAGTACTCACCGCGAGTGTCCCCCTTAAACCATCCCAACGCTCACCGCGACCCCTCGTGGTTGAATCTTTCACCCTGGGAGGGGGGGTGGGGGAGAAAAAAGCTGGTCTCCCTCTCCACCCTGTCTATCCCCTTCAGGATTTTGTAGACCTCAATCAGGGGGATCCCCCCCTACCCCCCAATCTCCTTTTTCTCTCTTGAAAACAATCCGAGCCGACACAACCTCTCTTTGTAGCCAGCACCTTCCCATACCAGGCAACCTCCTTCCCTGTCCCCCTCCCCAAAAGCGTCCACATCCCTTTGGTCATGTGGTGCGCCCGTCCGAACTGTACGCAGTGGCCGAACCAACATCTGGTACGATTTTAACCAGCTCTCGGACTCGATAAGGCAAGCGTATTATGTGCTTTCTTGAACGCGCCATCTTCAGGGGACGACGGGCCTGCACGCCCAGATCCCTCTGCCCGTCGACGCTTCCCAAGGCTCTTCCAGTCATTGAATAATTGGCTCGAGAATGAGTCTTGCCTGAATACGCCACCTCACATTTGACCCAATTCAACTCCATCGGCCACCTCTCCGCCCAACTCTCCAGTCCATCGGTATTCTCTGGCAGTCCTCTTCTGCTCTCTGGGGCTTCACCAGCCTTCGTCTCATCTGCAAGCTTGCTGATCGGACCAACAGTGCCCTCTTCCAGGTCATTTATGTGTATCACAAACATCTTTATCCCTCTTTATCCCTCAGGACCTTCGACAGCAACTTTCCCACCACCGATGTCAGGCTCACCGGTCTGTAGTTACCCGGAATATCCCTACTACCCTCCAGGATAACCCTCCAGTCCTCCGGCATCACACCTGTGTTTAAGGATGACACAAAGATATCTGTCCCCAGCTATTTCCTCTCTCGCCTCCCTCAGCAACCTGGGATAGATCCCATCTGGTCCTGGGGATTTGTCCTCGAGCCTACCCAACACATCTTCCCGACTTACGATCCAGAGTAAGCAAACTTCTGTCTCTAATCTCAACATTCATCAAGGTTCTGGACCAGATGGGCCGATGGGCCGAGAAGTGGCAGATGGAGTTTAATTCCGATCGATGCGAGGGGCTGCATTTTGGGAAAGCAAATCTTAGCCGGACTTATACACTTAATGGTCAGGTCCTGGGGAGTGTTGCTGAACAAAGAGACCTTGGAGTGCAGGTTCATAGCTCCTTGAAAGTGGAGTCGCAGGTCGATAGGATAGTGAAGGCAGCGTTTGGGATGCTTCCCTTTATTGGTCAGAGTATTGAGTACAGGGAGTTGGGAGGGTCATGTTGCGGCTGTACAGGACATTGGTTAGGGACCACTGTTGGAATATTGCGTGCAATTCTGGTCTCCTTCCTATCGGAAAGATGTTGGGAAACTTGAAAGGGCTTGGAAAAGATTTACAAGGATGTTGGAGGGTTGGAGGGTCTGAGCTACAGGGAAGAGGCTGAACAGGCTGGGGCTGTTTTCCCTGGAGCGTCGGAGGCTGAGGGGTGACCTTATAGAGGTTTATAACATCATGAGGGGCATGGATAGGGTAAATAGACAAGGTATTTTCCCCCCTGGGGTGGGGGAGTCCAGAACTAGGGGTTATAAAATCACGAGGGGGGCATGGAGAGGGTAAATAGACAAGGTCTTTTCCCCCCTGGGGTGGGGGAGTCCAGAACTAGAGGGGCATAGGTTTAGGGTGAGAGGGGAAAGATATAAAAGGGACCTGAGGGGCAACTTTTTCCCCCAGAGGGTGGTATGTGTATGGAATGAGCTGCCAGAGGATGTGGTGGGGGCTGGGACAATAGCAACATTTAAGAGACATTTGGATGGGTATGTGAATAGGAAGGGATTGGAGGGATATGGGCCGGGTGCTGGCAGGTGGGACTAGATTGGGTTGGGATATTTGGGATACCACGGACAGGGTTGGACCGAAGGGTCTGCTTCCGCGCTGTACATCGCTATGTCCCTCTCCACAGCCAACACCGATGCGAAGCAATCGTTGAGAATCTCACCCACTCTCTCCGGTTCGAGAGACACAGCCTGCCTTCCTCATCCTCTCGTGGACCGAACCTTTCTCGAGTTACCCTCTTGCTTCTTATTTTATGAACAAAAGGCTTTGGGAGTCTCCCGAATTCTGCTCGCGGGAGTTGTATCGTGACCCCTTTTATCCCACTCGATTCCTCGTTCGAGATGAGTCCGACTCTCCTGATATTACTCAAGGCCCTGTTCGTTCCTTGGCATCTTGGACCTGATGTCCGCTTCCCTTTTTCCTCTTGGCGAGTCGCACGATTTCTCCTGTCGCCCGCGGTTTGCAAATCCCGCCTCCCCGATCCCTTGCTTTCGAAGGGACGTGACGATCCCGCACGACCTCCCAGAACCTCGAACGGCAACTTCCCTTCAAACAGCTGCCTCCAATCCGCGTTTCCCAGCTCCTCCCGAATCTTGAGATCGTTCGCCTTGGCCCGGTTTCGCACTCTTCCCTGAGGACCACCCCTCACCTTTGTTCACGGGTATCCGAAAACTTCGGGAATTATGGTCGCTATTCCCCAAACAAGTCGCCCTGCCACAACCTTTCCCACCTGGCCGTGGCTTGTGGCCCAATGCCAGGTCCAAGATTGCCCCTTCCCCTGGACATCCTGCTCTCCAAACCTCTCCGGGAAGCTCCTGACAAATCCTGCCCCATCCAGACTTCTGACACTGCGTGTGTCCCAGCCAGTGGGTGGGAAAATGATAACTCCCCATCACCGCCCAGCCTCTCTCACCTCTACAGCTATTCATAAGCTGTTTGCCAGCTCGTTCTTCCACCTCACACTCACTGTCGGGAGTGAGTGTGTGTTAGTGAGAGTGTGCCTGTGTCAGAGAGAGTGCGTGTGAGAGGGTGTGAGTGTGTGACTGTGTGTCAGTGAAGGTGTGTGTGTGTGAGAGAGTGTGCCTGCGTGTATGTCTGAGTGTTACAGAGAGTGTGAGCATGACTGTGAGTGTGTGAATGTGAGTATGAGTGTCACTGAGTGTGTGTCTATGTGTGTGAGTCACTGAGAGTGTGTGTGTGTGTGTATGTGTGTGTGTCTCAATGTGAGAGTGTGTGTGTCTCAGTGAGAGTGTGTGTGTCTGTGTGTGTCTCAGTGAGAGAGTGTCTGTGTGTGTCTCAGTGAGAGTGTCTGTGTGTGTCTCAGTGAGAGTGTGTGTCTCAGTGAGAGTGTGTGTGTGTCTCAGTGAGAGAGAGTGTGTGTGTGTCTCAGTGAGAGAGTGTGTGTGTGTGTGTGTGTCACAGTGAGAGTGTGTGTGTGTGTCACAGTGAGAGAGTGTGTGTGTGTGTCACAGTGAGAGAGTGTGTGTGTGTGTCACAGTGAGAGAGTGTGTGTGTGTGTCACAGTGAGAGAGTGTGTGTGTGTGTCACAGTGAGAGAGAGTGTGTGTGTGTCTCAGTGAGAGAGTGTGTGTGTGTGTCTCAGTGAGAGAGTGTGTGTGTGTGTCACAGTGAGAGAGTGTGTGTGTGTCACAGTGAGAGAGTGTGTGTGTGTGTCACAGTGAGAGAGTGTGTGTGTGTGTCACAGTGAGAGAGTGTGTGTGTGTGTCTCAGTGAGAGAGTGTGTGTGTGTGTCACAGTGAGAGAGTGTGTGTGTGTGTCACAGTGAGAGAGTGTGTGTGTGTCACAGTGAGAGAGTGTGTGTGTGTGTCACAGTGAGAGAGTGTGTGTGTGTGTCACAGTGAGAGAGTGTGTGTGTGTGTCACAGTGAGAGAGTGTGTGTGTGTGTCTCAGTGAGAGTGTGTGTGTGTGTCTCAGTGAGAGTGTGTGTGTGTGTGTCTCAGTGAGAGTGTGTGTGTGTGTGTCTCAGTGAGAGTGTGTGTGTGTGTGTCTCAGTGAGAGTGTGTGTGTGTGTCTCAGTGAGAGAGTGTGTGTGTGTGTCTCAGTGAGAGAGTGTGTGTGTGTGTGTCTCAGTGAGAGAGTGTGTGTGTGTGTGTCTCAGTGAGAGAGTGTGTGTGTGTGTGTCTCAGTGAGAGAGTGTGTGTGTGTGTGTCTCAGTGAGAGAGTGTGTGTGTGTGTGTCTCAGTGAGAGAGTGTGTGTGTGTGTGTCTCAGTGAGAGAGTGTGTGTGTGTGTGTCTCAGTGAGAGAGTGTGTGTGTGTGTGTCTCAGTGAGAGTGTGTGTGTGTGTCTCAGTGAGAGTGTGTGTGTGTGTCTCAGTGAGAGTGTGTGTGTGTGTCTCAGTGAGAGAGTGTGTGTGTGTCTCAGTGAGAGAGTGTGTGTGTGTCTCAGTGAGAGAGTGTGTGTGTGTCTCAGTGAGAGAGTGTGTGTGTGTCTCAGTGAGAGAGGGTGTGTGTGTGTCTCAGTGAGAGGGTGTGTGTGTGTCTCAGTGAGAGGGTGTGTGTGTGTGTGTCTCAGTGAGAGGGTGTGTGTGTGTGTGTCTCAGTGAGAGAGTGTGTGTGTGTCTCAGTGAGAGTGTGTGTGTGTGTGTCTCAGTGAGAGAGAGTGTGTGTGTGTGTCTCAGTGAGAGAGAGCGTGTGTGTGTGTCTCAGTGAGAGAGTGTGTGTGTGTGTCTCAGTGAGAGAGAGTGTGTGTGTGTGTGTCACAGTGAGAGAGTGTGTGTGTGTCTCAGTGAGAGAGTGTGTGTGTGTGTGTGTCACAGTGAGAGAGTGTGTGTGTGTGTGTGTCACAGTGAGAGAGTGTGTGTGTGTGTGTGTGTCTCAGTGAGAGAGTGTGTGTGTGTGTCTCAGTGAGAGAGTGTGTGTCTCAGTGAGAGAGTGTGTGCGTGTGTCTCAGTGAGAGAGTGTGTGTGTGTGTGTGTCACAGTGAGAGAGTGTGTGCGTGTGTCACAGTGAGAGAGTGTGTGCGTGTGTCACAGTGAGAGAGTGTGTGCGTGTGTCTCAGTGAGAGAGTATGTGTGTGTCTCAGTGAGAGTGGGTGTGTGTGTCTCAGTGAGAGTGGGTGTGTGTGTCTCAGTGAGTGTGTGTGTGTGTGTCTCAGTGAGAGTGTGTGTGTGTGTGTCTCAGTGAGAGAGTGTTTGTGTGTGTCTCAGTGAGAGAGTGTTTGTGTGTGTCTCAGTGAGAGAGTGTTTGTGTGTGTCTCAGTGAGAGAGTGTGTGTGTGTGTCTCAGTGAGAGAGTGTGTGTGTGGGTCTCAGTGAGAGAGTGTGTGTGTGTGTCTCAGTGAGAGAGTGTGTGTGTGTGTCTCAGTGAGAGAGTGTGTGTGTGTGTCTCAGTGAGAGAGTGTGTGTGTGTCTCAGTGAGAGTGTGTGTCTCAGTGAGAGTGTGTGTGTGTGTGTCTCAGTGAGAGAGTGTGTGTGTGTGTCTCAGTGAGAGGGTGTGTGTGTGTCTCAGTGAGAGGGTGTGTGTGTGTGTGTCTCAGTGAGAGGGTGTGTGTGTGTGTGTCTCAGTGTGAGAGTGTGTGTGTGTGTGTGTCTCAGTGAGAGAGAGTGTGTGTGTGTGTCACAGTGAGAGAGTGTGTGTGTGTGTGTGTGTCACAGTGAGAGAGTGTGTGTGTGTGTGTGTGTCACAGTGAGAGAGAGTGTGTGTGTGTGTGTGTCACAGTGAGAGTGTGTGTGTGTGTGTGTCACAGTGAGAGTGTGTGTGTGTGTGTGTCACAGTGAGAGTGTGTGTGTGTGTGTGTCACAGTGAGAGAGAGTGTGTGTGTGTGTCTCAGTGAGAGAGAGTGTGTGTGTGTGTCTCAGTGAGAGAGTGTGTGTGTGTGTCTCAGTGAGAGAGTGTGTGTGTGTGTCTCAGTGAGAGAGTGTGTGTGTGTGTCTCAGTGAGAGAGTGTGTGTGTGTGTCTCAGTGAGAGAGAGTGTGTGTGTGTGTGTCACAGTGAGAGAGTGTGTGTGTGTCACAGTGAGAGAGTGTGTGTGTGTCTCAGTGAGAGAGTGTGTGTGTGTCTCAGTGAGAGAGTGTGTGTGTGTCTCAGTGAGAGAGTGTGTGTGTGTGTGTGTGTCACAGTGAGAGAGTGTGTGTGTGTGTCTCAGTGAGAGAGTGTGTGCGTGTGTCACAGTGAGAGAGTGTGTGCGTGTGTCTCAGTGAGAGAGTATGTGTGTGTCTCAGTGAGAGTGGGTGTGTGTGTCTCAGTGAGTGTGGGTGTGTGTGTCTCAGTGAGAGAGTGTTTGTGTGTGTCTCAGTGAGAGAGTGTTTGTGTGTGTCTCAGTGAGAGAGTGTTTGTGTGTGTCTCAGTGAGAGAGTGTGTGTGTGTGTCTCAGTGAGAGAGTGTGTGTGTGTGTCTCAGTGAGAGAGTGTGTGTGTGTCTCAGTGAGAGTGTGTGTCTCAGTGAGAGTGTGTGTGTGTGTGTGTGTGTGTGTCTCAGTGAGAGAGTGTGTGTGTGTCTCAGTGAGAGAGTGTGTGTGTGTCTCAGTGAGAGAGTGTGTGTGTGTCTCAGTGAGAGAGTGTGTGTGTGTGTCTCAGTGAGAGGGTGTGTGTGTGTCTCAGTGAGAGGGTGTGTGTGTGTCTCAGTGAGAGGGTGTGTGTGTGTGTGTCTCAGTGAGAGGGTGTGTGTGTGTGTGTCTCAGTGAGAGAGTGTGTGTGTGTGTGTCTCAGTGAGAGAGTGTGTGTGTGTGTCTCAGTGAGAGAGTGTGTGTGTGTGTCTCAGTGAGAGAGTGTGTGTGTGTGTCTCAGTGAGAGAGAGTGTGTGTGTGTGTGTCTCAGTGAGAGAGTGTGTGTGTGTGTCTCAGTGAGAGAGAGTGTGTGTGTGTGTGTCACAGTGAGAGAGTGTGTGTGTGTCTCAGTGAGAGAGTGTGTGTGTGTGTGTGTCACAGTGAGAGAGTGTGTGTGTGTGTCACAGTGAGAGAGTGTGTGTGTGTGTCACAGTGAGAGAGTGTGTGTGTGTGTGTGTGTCACAGTGAGAGAGTGTGTGCGTGTGTCTCAGTGAGAGAGTGTGTGCGTGTGTCTCAGTGAGAGAGTGTGTGTGTGTGTCTCAGTGAGAGAGTGTGTGTGTGTGTGTCACAGTGAGAGGGTGTGCGTGTGTCACAGTGAGAGAGTGTGTGCGTGTGTCACAGTGAGAGAGTGTGTGCGTGTGTCTCAGTGAGAGAGTATGTGTGTGTCTCAGTGAGAGTGGGTGTGTGTGTCTCAGTGAGAGTGGGTGTGTGTGTCTCAGTGAGAGTGTGTGTGTGTGTGTGTCTCAGTGAGAGAGTGTTTGTGTGTGTCTCAGTGAGAGAGTGTTTGTGTGTGTCTCAGTGAGAGAGAGTGTGTGTGTGTCTCAGTGAGAGAGAGTGTGTGTGTGTCTCAGTGAGAGTGTGTGTGTGTGTCTCAGTGAGAGAGTGTGTGTGTGTCTCAGTGAGAGTGTGTGTCTCAGTGAGAGTGTGTGTGTGTGTGTGTGTGTGTGTCTCAGTGAGAGAGTGTGTGTGTGTCTCAGTGAGAGAGTGTGTGTGTGTCTCAGTGAGAGAGTGTGTGTGTGTCTCAGTGAGAGTGTGTGTGTGTGTGTGTCACAGTGAGAGAGTGTGTGTGTGTGTGTGTCACAGTGAGAGAGTGTGTGTGTGTGTCACAGTGAGAGAGTGTGTGTGTGTGTCTCAGTGAGAGTGTGTGTGTGTGTGTGTGCGTCTCAGTGAGAGTGTGTGTGTGTGTGTGTGTGTGTGCGTCTCAGTGAGAGAGTGTGTGTGTGTGTGTCTCAGTGAGAGAGTGTGTGTGTGTGTCTCAGTGAGAGTGTGTGTGTGTGTCACAGTGAGAGAGTGTGTGTGTGTGTCACAGTGAGAGAGTGTGTGTGTGTGTCACAGTGAGAGAGTGTGTGTGTGTGTCTCAGTGAGAGAGTGTGTGTGTCTCAGTGAGTGTGTGTGTCTGAGTGTGTCTCAGTGAGAGAGTGTCTGAGTGTGTCTCAGTGAGAGTGTGTGTCTCAGTGAGAGTGTGTGTGTGTGTGTGTGTGTGTCTCAGTGAGAGAGAGTGTGTGTGTGTCTCAGTGAGAGAGAGTGTGTGTGTGTCTCAGTGAGAGAGAGTGTGTGTGTGTCTCAGTGAGAGAGAGTGTGTGTGTGTGTCTCAGTGAGAGAGTGTGTGTGTGTCTCAGTGAGAGAGTGTGTGTGTGTCTCAGTGAGAGAGTGTGTGTGTGTGTCAGTGAGAGAGTGTGTGCGTGTGTCTCAGTGAGAGAGTGTGTGCGTGTGTCTCAGTGAGAGAGTGTGTGTGTGTGTGTCTCAGTGAGAGTGTGTGTGTGTGTCTCAGTGAGAGTGTGTGTGTGTGTCTCAGTGAGAGAGTGTGTGTGTGTGTGTCTCAGTGAGAGAGTGTGTGTGTGTCTCAGTGAGAGAGTGTGTGTGTGTCTCAGTGAGAGAGTGTGTGTGTGTGTCTCAGTGAGAGAGAGTGTGTGTGTGTCTCAGTGAGAGTGTGTGTGTGTGTGTCTCAGTGAGAGTGTGTGTGTGTGTGTCTCAGTGAGAGTGTGTGTGTGTGTGTCTCAGTGAGAGTGTGTGTGTGTGTGTCTCAGTGAGAGTGTGTGTGTGTGTCTCAGTGAGAGAGTGTGTGTGTGTGTCTCAGTGAGAGAGTGTGTGTGTGTGTCTCAGTGAGAGAGTGTGTGTGTGTGTCTCAGTGAGAGAGTGTGTGTGTGTCTCAGTGAGAGAGTGTGTGTGTGTCTCAGTGAGAGAGTGTGTGTGTGTCTCAGTGAGAGTGTGTGTGTCTCAGTGAGAGAGTGTGTGTGTGTGTCTCAGTGAGAGAGTGTGTGTGTGTGTCTCAGTGAGAGAGTGTGTGTGTGTGTCTCAGTGAGAGAGTGTGTGTGTGTGTGTGTGTGTATGTGTGTGTGTCTCAGTGAGAGTGTGTGTCTCTCAGTGAGAGTGTGTGTCTGTGCGTGTCTCAGTGAGAGTGTGTGTCTGTGCGTGTCTCAGTGAGAGTGTGTGTGTGTGTCTCAGTGAGAGTGTGTGTGTGTGTCTCAGTGAGAGTGTGTGTGTGTGTCTCAGTGAGAGAGTGTGTGTGTGTGTCTCAGTGAGAGAGTGTGTGTGTGTGTCTCAGTGAGAGAGTGTGTGTGTGTGTCTCAGTGAGAGAGTGTGTGTGTGTCTCAGTGAGAGAGTGTGTGTGTGTGTCTCAGTGAGAGAGTGTGTGTGTGTGTCTCAGTGAGAGAGTGTGTGTGTGTGTCTCAGTGAGAGAGTGTGTGTGTGTGTGTGTGTGTGTGTATGTGTGTGTGTCTCAGTGAGAGTGTGTGTCTCTCAGTGAGAGTGTGTGTCTGTGCGTGTCTCAGTGAGAGTGTGTGTCTGTGCGTGTCTCAGTGAGAGTGTGTGTGTGTGTCTCAGTGAGAGTGTGTGTGTGTGTCTCAGTGAGAGTGTGTGTGTGTGTCTCAGTGAGAGAGTGTGTGTGTGTGTCTCAGTGTGAGAGTGTGTGTGTGTGTCTCAGTGTGAGAGTGTGTGTGTGTGTCTCAGTGAGAGAGTGTGTGTGTGTGTCTCAGTGAGAGAGAGTGTGTGTGTGTCTCAGTGAGAGAGTGTGTGTGTGTGTGTGTGTGTATGTGTGTGTGTCTCAGTGAGAGTGTGTGTCTCTCAGTGAGAGTGTGTGTCTGTGCGTGTCTCAGTGAGAGTGTGTGTCTGTGCGTGTCTCAGTGAGAGTGTGTGTGTGTGTCTCAGTGAGAGTGTGTGTGTGTGTCTCAGTGAGAGAGTGTGTGTGTGTCTCAGTGAGAGAGTGTTTGTGTGTGTCTCAGTGAGAGAGTGTTTGTGTGTGTCTCAGTGAGAGAGAGTGTGTGTGTGTCTCAGTGAGAGAGAGTGTGTGTGTGTCTCAGTGAGAGAGAGTGTGTGTGTGTCTCAGTGAGAGAGTGTGTGTGTGTCTCAGTGAGAGAGTGTTTGTGTGTGTCTCAGTGAGAGAGTGTTTGTGTGTGTCTCAGTGAGAGAGAGTGTGTGTGTGTCTCAGTGAGAGAGAGTGTGTGTGTGTCTCAGTGAGAGAGTGTGTGTGTGTGTGTGTGTCACAGTGAGAGTGTGTGTGTGTGTCACAGTGAGAGAGTGTGTGTGTGTGTCACAGTGAGAGAGAGTGTGTGTGTGTCTCAGTGAGAGAGTGTGTGTGTGTGTCTCAGTGAGAGAGTGTGTGTGTGTGTCACAGTGAGAGAGTGTGTGTGTGTCACAGTGAGAGAGTGTGTGTGTGTGTCACAGTGAGAGAGTGTGTGTGTGTGTCACAGTGAGAGAGTGTGTGTGTGTGTCTCAGTGAGAGAGTGTGTGTGTGTGTCACAGTGAGAGAGTGTGTGTGTGTGTCACAGTGAGAGAGTGTGTGTGTGTCACAGTGAGAGAGTGTGTGTGTGTGTCACAGTGAGAGAGTGTGTGTGTGTGTCACAGTGAGAGAGTGTGTGTGTGTGTCACAGTGAGAGAGTGTGTGTGTGTGTCTCAGTGAGAGTGTGTGTGTGTGTCTCAGTGAGAGTGTGTGTGTGTGTGTCTCAGTGAGAGTGTGTGTGTGTGTGTCTCAGTGAGAGTGTGTGTGTGTGTCTCAGTGAGAGAGTGTGTGTGTGTGTCTCAGTGAGAGAGTGTGTGTGTGTGTGTCTCAGTGAGAGAGTGTGTGTGTGTGTGTCTCAGTGAGAGAGTGTGTGTGTGTGTGTCTCAGTGAGAGAGTGTGTGTGTGTGTGTCTCAGTGAGAGAGTGTGTGTGTGTGTGTCTCAGTGAGAGAGTGTGTGTGTGTGTGTCTCAGTGAGAGAGTGTGTGTGTGTGTGTCTCAGTGAGAGTGTGTGTGTGTGTCTCAGTGAGAGTGTGTGTGTGTGTCTCAGTGAGAGTGTGTGTGTGTGTCTCAGTGAGAGAGTGTGTGTGTGTCTCAGTGAGAGAGTGTGTGTGTGTCTCAGTGAGAGAGTGTGTGTGTGTCTCAGTGAGAGAGGGTGTGTGTGTGTCTCAGTGAGAGGGTGTGTGTGTGTCTCAGTGAGAGGGTGTGTGTGTGTGTGTCTCAGTGAGAGGGTGTGTGTGTGTGTGTCTCAGTGAGAGAGTGTGTGTGTGTCTCAGTGAGAGTGTGTGTGTGTGTGTCTCAGTGAGAGAGAGTGTGTGTGTGTGTCTCAGTGAGAGAGAGCGTGTGTGTGTGTCTCAGTGAGAGAGTGTGTGTGTGTGTCTCAGTGAGAGAGAGTGTGTGTGTGTGTGTCACAGTGAGAGAGTGTGTGTGTGTCTCAGTGAGAGAGTGTGTGTGTGTGTGTGTCACAGTGAGAGAGTGTGTGTGTGTGTGTGTCACAGTGAGAGAGTGTGTGTGTGTGTGTGTGTCTCAGTGAGAGAGTGTGTGTGTGTGTCTCAGTGAGAGAGTGTGTGTGTGTGTCTCAGTGAGAGAGTGTGTGCGTGTGTCTCAGTGAGAGAGTGTGTGTGTGTGTGTGTCACAGTGAGAGAGTGTGTGCGTGTGTCACAGTGAGAGAGTGTGTGCGTGTGTCTCAGTGAGAGAGTATGTGTGTGTCTCAGTGAGAGTGGGTGTGTGTGTCTCAGTGAGAGTGGGTGTGTGTGTCTCAGTGAGTGTGTGTGTGTGTGTCTCAGTGAGAGTGTGTGTGTGTGTGTCTCAGTGAGAGAGTGTTTGTGTGTGTCTCAGTGAGAGAGTGTTTGTGTGTGTCTCAGTGAGAGAGTGTTTGTGTGTGTCTCAGTGAGAGAGTGTTTGTGTGTGTCTCAGTGAGAGAGTGTGTGTGTGTGTCTCAGTGAGAGAGTGTGTGTGTGGGTCTCAGTGAGAGAGTGTGTGTGTGTGTCTCAGTGAGAGAGTGTGTGTGTGTGTCTCAGTGAGAGAGTGTGTGTGTGTGTCTCAGTGAGAGAGTGTGTGTGTGTCTCAGTGAGAGTGTGTGTCTCAGTGAGAGTGTGTGTGTGTGTGTCTCAGTGAGAGAGTGTGTGTGTGTGTCTCAGTGAGAGGGTGTGTGTGTGTCTCAGTGAGAGGGTGTGTGTGTGTGTGTCTCAGTGAGAGGGTGTGTGTGTGTGTGTCTCAGTGTGAGAGTGTGTGTGTGTGTGTGTCTCAGTGAGAGAGAGTGTGTGTGTGTGTCACAGTGAGAGAGTGTGTGTGTGTGTGTGTGTCACAGTGAGAGAGTGTGTGTGTGTGTGTGTGTCACAGTGAGAGAGAGTGTGTGTGTGTGTGTGTCACAGTGAGAGTGTGTGTGTGTGTGTGTCACAGTGAGAGTGTGTGTGTGTGTGTGTCACAGTGAGAGTGTGTGTGTGTGTGTGTCACAGTGAGAGAGAGTGTGTGTGTGTGTCTCAGTGAGAGAGAGTGTGTGTGTGTGTCTCAGTGAGAGAGTGTGTGTGTGTGTCTCAGTGAGAGAGTGTGTGTGTGTGTCTCAGTGAGAGAGTGTGTGTGTGTGTCTCAGTGAGAGAGTGTGTGTGTGTGTCTCAGTGAGAGAGAGTGTGTGTGTGTGTGTCACAGTGAGAGAGTGTGTGTGTGTCACAGTGAGAGAGTGTGTGTGTGTCTCAGTGAGAGAGTGTGTGTGTGTCTCAGTGAGAGAGTGTGTGTGTGTCTCAGTGAGAGAGTGTGTGTGTGTGTGTGTGTCACAGTGAGAGAGTGTGTGTGTGTGTCTCAGTGAGAGAGTGTGTGCGTGTGTCACAGTGAGAGAGTGTGTGCGTGTGTCTCAGTGAGAGAGTATGTGTGTGTCTCAGTGAGAGTGGGTGTGTGTGTCTCAGTGAGTGTGGGTGTGTGTGTCTCAGTGAGAGAGTGTTTGTGTGTGTCTCAGTGAGAGAGTGTTTGTGTGTGTCTCAGTGAGAGAGTGTTTGTGTGTGTCTCAGTGAGAGAGAGTGTGTGTGTGTCTCAGTGAGAGAGTGTGTGTGTGTGTCTCAGTGAGAGAGTGTGTGTGTGTCTCAGTGAGAGTGTGTGTCTCAGTGAGAGTGTGTGTGTGTGTGTGTGTGTGTGTCTCAGTGAGAGAGTGTGTGTGTGTCTCAGTGAGAGAGTGTGTGTGTGTCTCAGTGAGAGAGTGTGTGTGTGTCTCAGTGAGAGAGTGTGTGTGTGTGTCTCAGTGAGAGGGTGTGTGTGTGTCTCAGTGAGAGGGTGTGTGTGTGTCTCAGTGAGAGGGTGTGTGTGTGTGTGTCTCAGTGAGAGGGTGTGTGTGTGTGTGTCTCAGTGAGAGAGTGTGTGTGTGTGTGTCTCAGTGAGAGAGTGTGTGTGTGTGTCTCAGTGAGAGAGTGTGTGTGTGTGTCTCAGTGAGAGAGAGAGTGTGTGTGTGTGTCTCAGTGAGAGAGAGTGTGTGTGTGTGTGTCTCAGTGAGAGAGTGTGTGTGTGTGTCTCAGTGAGAGAGAGTGTGTGTGTGTGTGTCACAGTGAGAGAGTGTGTGTGTGTCTCAGTGAGAGAGTGTGTGTGTGTGTGTGTCACAGTGAGAGAGTGTGTGTGTGTGTCACAGTGAGAGAGTGTGTGTGTGTGTCACAGTGAGAGAGTGTGTGTGTGTGTGTGTGTCACAGTGAGAGAGTGTGTGCGTGTGTCTCAGTGAGAGAGTGTGTGCGTGTGTCTCAGTGAGAGAGTGTGTGTGTGTGTGTCACAGTGAGAGGGTGTGCGTGTGTCACAGTGAGAGAGTGTGTGCGTGTGTCACAGTGAGAGAGTGTGTGCGTGTGTCTCAGTGAGAGAGTATGTGTGTGTCTCAGTGAGAGTGGGTGTGTGTGTCTCAGTGAGAGTGGGTGTGTGTGTCTCAGTGAGAGTGGGTGTGTGTGTGTCTCAGTGAGAGAGTGTTTGTGTGTGTCTCAGTGAGAGAGTGTTTGTGTGTGTCTCAGTGAGAGAGAGTGTGTGTGTGTCTCAGTGAGAGAGAGTGTGTGTGTGTCTCAGTGAGAGTGTGTGTGTGTGTCTCAGTGAGAGAGTGTGTGTGTGTCTCAGTGAGAGTGTGTGTCTCAGTGAGAGTGTGTGTGTGTGTGTGTGTGTGTGTCTCAGTGAGAGAGTGTGTGTGTGTCTCAGTGAGAGAGTGTGTGTGTGTCTCAGTGAGAGAGTGTGTGTGTGTCTCAGTGAGAGTGTGTGTGTGTGTGTGTCACAGTGAGAGAGTGTGTGTGTGTGTGTGTCACAGTGAGAGAGTGTGTGTGTGTGTCACAGTGAGAGAGTGTGTGTGTGTGTCTCAGTGAGAGTGTGTGTGTGTGTGTGTGCGTCTCAGTGAGAGTGTGTGTGTGTGTGTGTGTGTGTGCGTCTCAGTGAGAGAGTGTGTGTGTGTGTGTCTCAGTGAGAGAGTGTGTGTGTGTGTCTCAGTGAGAGTGTGTGTGTGTGTCACAGTGAGAGAGTGTGTGTGTGTGTCACAGTGAGAGAGTGTGTGTGTGTGTCACAGTGAGAGAGTGTGTGTGTGTGTCTCAGTGAGAGAGTGTGTGTGTCTCAGTGAGTGTGTGTGTCTGAGTGTGTCTCAGTGAGAGAGTGTCTGAGTGTGTCTCAGTGAGAGTGTGTGTCTCAGTGAGAGTGTGTGTGTGTGTGTGTGTGTGTCTCAGTGAGAGAGAGTGTGTGTGTGTCTCAGTGAGAGAGAGTGTGTGTGTGTCTCAGTGAGAGAGAGTGTGTGTGTGTGTCTCAGTGAGAGAGTGTGTGTGTGTCTCAGTGAGAGAGTGTGTGTGTGTCTCAGTGAGAGAGTGTGTGTGTGTGTCAGTGAGAGAGTGTGTGCGTGTGTCTCAGTGAGAGAGTGTGTGCGTGTGTCTCAGTGAGAGAGTGTGTGTGTGTGTGTCTCAGTGAGAGTGTGTGTGTGTGTCTCAGTGAGAGTGTGTGTGTGTGTCTCAGTGAGAGAGTGTGTGTGTGTGTGTCTCAGTGAGAGAGTGTGTGTGTGTCTCAGTGAGAGAGTGTGTGTGTGTCTCAGTGAGAGAGTGTGTGTGTGTGTCTCAGTGAGAGAGAGTGTGTGTGTGTCTCAGTGAGAGTGTGTGTGTGTGTGTCTCAGTGAGAGTGTGTGTGTGTGTGTCTCAGTGAGAGTGTGTGTGTGTGTGTCTCAGTGAGAGTGTGTGTGTGTGTGTCTCAGTGAGAGTGTGTGTGTGTGTGTCTCAGTGAGAGTGTGTGTGTGTGTGTCTCAGTGAGAGTGTGTGTGTGTGTGTCTCAGTGAGAGTGTGTGTGTGTGTCTCAGTGAGAGAGTGTGTGTGTGTGTCTCAGTGAGAGAGTGTGTGTGTGTGTCTCAGTGAGAGAGTGTGTGTGTGTGTCTCAGTGAGAGAGTGTGTGTGTGTCTCAGTGAGAGAGTGTGTGTGTGTCTCAGTGAGAGAGTGTGTGTGTGTCTCAGTGAGAGTGTGTGTGTCTCAGTGAGAGAGTGTGTGTGTGTGTCTCAGTGAGAGAGTGTGTGTGTGTGTCTCAGTGAGAGAGTGTGTGTGTGTGTCTCAGTGAGAGAGTGTGTGTGTGTGTGTGTGTGTATGTGTGTGTGTCTCAGTGAGAGTGTGTGTCTCTCAGTGAGAGTGTGTGTCTGTGCGTGTCTCAGTGAGAGTGTGTGTCTGTGCGTGTCTCAGTGAGAGTGTGTGTGTGTGTCTCAGTGAGAGTGTGTGTGTGTGTCTCAGTGAGAGTGTGTGTGTGTGTCTCAGTGAGAGAGTGTGTGTGTGTGTCTCAGTGAGAGAGTGTGTGTGTGTGTCTCAGTGAGAGAGTGTGTGTGTGTCTCAGTGAGAGAGTGTGTGTGTGTCTCAGTGAGAGAGTGTGTGTGTGTCTCAGTGAGAGAGTGTGTGTGTGTCTCAGTGAGAGTGTGTGTGTCTCAGTGAGAGAGTGTGTGTGTGTGTCTCAGTGAGAGAGTGTGTGTGTGTGTCTCAGTGAGAGAGTGTGTGTGTGTGTCTCAGTGAGAGAGAGTGTGTGTGTGTCTCAGTGAGAGAGTGTGTGTGTGTGTGTGTGTGTATGTGTGTGTGTCTCAGTGAGAGTGTGTGTCTCTCAGTGAGAGTGTGTGTCTGTGCGTGTCTCAGTGAGAGTGTGTGTCTGTGCGTGTCTCAGTGAGAGTGTGTGTGTGTGTCTCAGTGAGAGTGTGTGTGTGTGTCTCAGTGAGAGAGTGTGTGTGTGTCTCAGTGAGAGAGTGTTTGTGTGTGTCTCAGTGAGAGAGTGTTTGTGTGTGTCTCAGTGAGAGAGAGTGTGTGTGTGTCTCAGTGAGAGAGAGTGTGTGTGTGTCTCAGTGAGAGAGAGTGTGTGTGTGTCTCAGTGAGAGAGAGTGTGTGTGTGTCTCAGTGAGAGAGTGTGTGTGTGTCTCAGTGAGAGTGTGTGTGTGTGTGTGTGTGTGTCTCAGTGAGAGAGTGTGTGTGTGTCTCAGTGAGAGAGTGTGTGTGTGTCTCAGTGAGAGAGTGTGTGTGTGTCTCAGTGAGAGAGAGTGTGTGTGTGTCTCAGTGAGAGAGTGTGTGTGTGTGTGTGTCACAGTGAGAGAGTGTGTGTGTGTGTGTGTCACAGTGAGAGAGTGTGTGTGTGTGTGTGTCACAGTGAGAGAGTGTGTGTGTGTGTGTGTCACAGTGAGAGAGTGTGTGTGTGTGTCACAGTGAGAGAGTGTGTGTGTGTGTCTCAGTGAGAGTGTGTGTGTGTGTGTGTGCGTCTCAGTGAGAGAGTGTGTGTGTGTCTCAGTGAGAGAGTGTGTGTGTGTGTCTCAGTGAGAGAGTGTGTGTGTGTGTCACAGTGAGAGAGTGTGTGTGTGTGTCACAGTGAGAGAGTGGGTGTGTGTGTCACAGTGAGAGAGTGTGTGTGTGTGTCTCAGTGAGAGAGTGTGTGTGTGTGTCTCAGTGAGAGTGTGTGTCTCAGTGAGAGTGTGTGTGTGTGTGTGTCTCAGTGAGAGAGAGTGTGTGTGTGTCTCAGTGAGAGAGAGTGTGTGTGTGTCTCAGTGAGAGAGAGTGTGTGTGTGTCTCAGTGAGAGAGTGTGTGTGTGTGTGTGTCTCAGTGAGAGAGTGTGTGTGTGTGTGTGTGTGTCTCAGTGAGAGAGTGTGTGTGTGTCTCAGTGAGAGAGTGTGTGTGTGTCTCAGTGAGAGAGTGTGTGTGTGTCTCAGTGAGAGAGTGTGTGTGTGTCTCAGTGAGAGTGTGTGTGTGTGTCTCAGTGAGAGAGTGTGTGTGTGTGTCTCAGTGAGAGAGTGTGTGTGTGTCTCAGTGAGAGTGTGTGTGTCTCAGTGAGAGAGTGTGTGTGTGTGTGTGTGTGTGTCTCAGTGAGAGAGTGTGTGTGTGTGTGTGTGTGTCTCAGTGAGAGAGTGTGTGTGTGTGTCTGTGAGGGAGTGTGTGTGTGTGTCTCAGTGTGAGAGTGTGTGTGTGTGTCTCAGTGAGAGAGTGTGTGTGTGTGTCTCAGTGAGAGAGTGTGTGTGTGTGTGTGTCTCAGTGAGAGAGTGTGAGTGTGTGTGTGTCTCAATGTGAGAGTGTGTGTGTGAGTGTCTCAATGAGAGAGTGTGTGTGTCTCAGTGAGAGTGTGTGTCTGAGTGTGTCTCAGTGAGAGAGTGTATGTGTGTGTCTCAGTGAGAGAGTGTGTGTGTCTCAGTGAGAGTGTGTGTCTGAGTGTGTCTCAGTGAGAGAGAGTGTCTGTGTGTGTCTCAGTGAGAGAGTGTGTGTGTGTCTCAGTGAGAGTGTGTGTGTGTGTGTGTCTCAGTGAGAGTGTGTGTGTGTGTCTCAGTGAGAGTGTGTGTGTGTGTCTCAGTGAGAGTGTGTGTGTGTGTCTCAGTGAGAGTGTGTGTGTGTGTCTCAGTGAGAGTGTGTGTGTGTGTCTCAGTGAGAGAGTGTGTGTGTGTCTCAGTGAGAGAGTGTGTGTGTGTGTGTCTCAGTGAGAGTGTGTGTGTGTCTCAGTGAGGGAGTGTGTGTGTGTGTGTCTCAGTGAGAGTGTGTGTGTGTGTCTCAGTGAGAGAGTGTGTGTGTGTCTCAGTGAGAGTGTGTGTGTGTGTGTGTGTGTCTCAGTGAGAGTGTGTGTGTGTGTGTGTGTCTCAGTGAGTGTGTGTGTGTGTCTCAGTGAGAGTGTGTGTGTGTGTGTCTCAGTGAGTGTGTGTGTGTGTCTCAGTGAGAGTGTGTGTGTGTGTGTCTCAGTGAGAGTGTGTGTGTGTGTGTCTCAGTGAGAGTGTGTGTGTGTCTCAGTGAGAGAGTGTGTGTGTGTCTCAGTGAGAGAGTGTGTGTGTGTGTCTCAGTGAGAGAGTGTGTGTGTGTCTCAGTGAGAGAGTGTGTGTGTGTGTGTCTCAGTGAGAGAGTGTGTGTGTGTGTGTCTCAGTGAGAGAGTGTGTGTGTGTGTGTCTCAGTGAGAGTGTGTGTGTGTGTGTCTCAGTGAGAGTGTGTGTGTGTGTGTCTCAGTGAGAGAGTGTGTGTGTGTGTGTCTCAGTGAGAGAGTGTGTGTGTGTGTGTGTCTCAGTGAGAGTGTGTGTGTGTGTCTCAGTGAGAGTGTGTGTGTGTGTCTCAGTGAGAGAGTGTGTGTGTGTGTCTCAGTGAGAGAGTGTGTGTGTGTGTCTCAGTGAGAGAGTGTGTGTGTGTGTCTCAGTGAGAGAGTGTGTGTGTGTCTCAGTGAGAGAGTGTGTGTGTGTGTGTCTCAGTGAGAGAGTGTGTGTGTGTGTGTCTCAGTGAGAGAGTGTGTGTGTGTGTGTCTCAGTGAGAGAGTGTGTGTGTGTGTGTCTCAGTGAGAGAGTGTGTGTGTGTGTGTCTCAGTGAGAGAGTGTGTGTGTGTGTGTCTCAGTGAGAGAGTGTGTGTGTGTGTGTGTCTCAGTGAGAGTGTGTGTGTGTGTCTCAGTGAGAGTGTGTGTGTGTGTCTCAGTGAGAGTGTGTGTGTGTGTCTCAGTGAGAGTGTGTGTGTGTGTCTCAGTGAGAGAGTGTGTGTGTGTGTCTCAGTGAGAGAGTGTGTGTGTGTGTCTCAGTGAGAGTGTGTGTGTGTGTGTCTCAGTGAGAGTGTGTGTGTGTGTGTGTCTCAGTGAGAGTGTGTGTGTGTGTCTCAGTGAGAGTGTGTGTGTGTGTCTCAGTGAGAGTGTGTGTGTGTGTCTCAGTGAGAGTGTGTGTGTGTCTCAGTGAGAGAGTGTGTGTGTGTGTCTCAGTGAGAGAGTGTGTGTGTGTGTCTCAGTGAGAGTGTGTGTGTGTGTGTCTCAGTGAGAGTGTGTGTGTGTGTGTGTCTCAGTGAGAGTGTGTGTGTGTCTCAGTGAGAGTGTGTGTGTGTGTCTCAGTGAGAGTGTGTGTGTGTCTCAGTGAGAGTGTGTGTGTGTCTCAGTGAGAGAGTGTGTGTGTGTGTGTCTCAGTGAGAGAGTGTGAGTGTGTGTGTGTCTCAATGTGAGAGTGTGTGTGTGAGTGTCTCAATGAGAGAGTGTGTGTGTCTCAGTGAGAGTGTGTGTCTGAGTGTGTCTCAGTGAGAGAGTGTATGTGTGTGTCTCA
This sequence comes from Chiloscyllium punctatum, assembly GCF_047496795.1. Classification (NCBI taxonomy): domain Eukaryota; kingdom Metazoa; phylum Chordata; class Chondrichthyes; order Orectolobiformes; family Hemiscylliidae; genus Chiloscyllium; species Chiloscyllium punctatum. The sequence goes on from NC_092784.1 coordinate 60,337,686, forward strand.
GTGAGAGAGTGTGTGTGTCTCAGTGAGAGTGTGTGTCTGAGTGTGTCTCAGTGAGAGAGTGTCTGTGTGTGTCTCAGTGAGAGAGTGTGTGTGTGTCTCAGTGAGAGTGTGTGTGTGTGTGTGTCTCAGTGAGAGTGTGTGTGTGTGTCTCAGTGAGAGTGTGTGTGTGTGTCTCAGTGAGAGAGTGTGTGTGTGTGTGTCTCAGTGAGAGTGTGTGTGTGTCTCAGTGAGGGAGTGTGTGTGTGTGTGTCTCAGTGAGAGTGTGTGTGTGTGTCTCAGTGAGAGAGTGTGTGTGTGTCTCAGTGAGAGTGTGTGTGTGTGTGTGTGTGTGTCTCAGTGAGAGTGTGTGTGTGTGTGTGTGTCTCAGTGAGAGTGTGTGTGTGTGTGTGTGTCTCAGTGAGTGTGTGTGTGTGTCTCAGTGAGAGTGTGTGTGTGTGTCTCAGTGAGAGTGTGTGTGTGTGTGTCTCAGTGAGAGTGTGTGTGTGTGTCTCAGTGAGAGTGTGTGTGTGTGTCTCAGTGAGAGAGTGTGTGTGTGTCTCAGTGAGAGTGTGTGTGTGTGTGTGTGTGTGTCTCAGTGAGAGTGTGTGTGTGTGTGTGTGTCTCAGTGAGAGTGTGTGTGTGTGTGTGTGTCTCAGTGAGTGTGTGTGTGTGTCTCAGTGAGAGTGTGTGTGTGTGTCTCAGTGAGAGTGTGTGTGTGTGTGTCTCAGTGAGAGTGTGTGTGTGTGTGTCTCAGTGAGAGTGTGTGTGTGTGTGTCTCAGTGAGAGTGTGTGTGTGTGTCTCAGTGAGAGTGTGTGTGTGTCTCAGTGAGAGAGTGTGTGTGTGTGTGTCTCAGTGAGAGAGTGTGTGTGTGTGTGTCTCAGTGAGAGTGTGTGTGTGTGTGTCTCAGTGAGAGTGTGTGTGTGTGTGTCTCAGTGAGAGAGTGTGTGTGTGTGTGTGTCTCAGTGAGAGTGTGTGTGTGTGTCTCAGTGAGAGTGTGTGTGTGTGTCTCAGTGAGAGAGTGTGTGTGTGTGTCTCAGTGAGAGTGTGTGTGTGTGTCTCAGTGAGAGTGTGTGTGTGTCTCAGTGAGAGAGTGTGTGTGTGTGTGTCTCAGTGAGAGAGTGTGTGTGTGTGTGTCTCAGTGAGAGTGTGTGTGTGTGTGTCTCAGTGAGAGTGTGTGTGTGTGTGTCTCAGTGAGAGTGTGTGTGTGTGTGTCTCAGTGAGAGAGTGTGTGTGTGTGTGTGTCTCAGTGAGAGTGTGTGTGTGTGTCTCAGTGAGAGTGTGTGTGTGTGTCTCAGTGAGAGAGTGTGTGTGTGTGTCTCAGTGAGAGAGTGTGTGTGTGTCTCAGTGAGAGAGTGTGTGTGTGTGTGTCTCAGTGAGAGAGTGTGTGTGTGTGTGTCTCAGTGAGAGAGTGTGTGTGTGTGTGTCTCAGTGAGAGAGTGTGTGTGTGTGTGTCTCAGTGAGAGAGTGTGTGTGTGTGTGTGTCTCAGTGAGAGTGTGTGTGTGTGTCTCAGTGAGAGTGTGTGTGTGTGTCTCAGTGAGAGAGTGTGTGTGTGTGTCTCAGTGAGAGAGTGTGTGTGTGTCTCAGTGAGAGAGTGTGTGTGTGTGTCTCAGTGAGAGTGTGTGTGTGTGTGTGTCTCAGTGAGAGTGTGTGTGTGTCTCAGTGAGAGTGTGTGTGTGTCTCAGTGAGAGTGTGTGTGTGTCTCAGTGAGAGTGTGTGTGTGTCTCAGTGAGAGTGTGTGTGTGTGTCTCAGTGAGAGTGTGTGTGTGTCTCAGTGAGAGAGTGTGTGTGTGTGTGTCTCAGTGAGAGAGTGTGTGTGTGTGTGTCTCAGTGAGAGTGTGTGTGTGTGTGTCTCAGTGAGAGTGTGTGTGTGTGTGTCTCAGTGAGAGAGTGTGTGTGTGTGTGTGTCTCAGTGAGAGTGTGTGTGTGTGTCTCAGTGAGAGTGTGTGTGTGTGTCTCAGTGAGAGAGTGTGTGTGTGTGTCTCAGTGAGAGAGTGTGTGTGTGTCTCAGTGAGAGAGTGTGTGTGTGTGTGTCTCAGTGAGAGAGTGTGTGTGTGTGTGTCTCAGTGAGAGAGTGTGTGTGTGTGTGTCTCAGTGAGAGAGTGTGTGTGTGTGTGTCTCAGTGAGAGAGTGTGTGTGTGTGTGTGTCTCAGTGAGAGTGTGTGTGTGTGTCTCAGTGAGAGTGTGTGTGTGTGTCTCAGTGAGAGAGTGTGTGTGTGTGTCTCAGTGAGAGAGTGTGTGTGTGTCTCAGTGAGAGAGTGTGTGTGTGTGTCTCAGTGAGAGTGTGTGTGTGTGTGTGTCTCAGTGAGAGTGTGTGTGTGTCTCAGTGAGAGTGTGTGTGTGTCTCAGTGAGAGTGTGTGTGTGTGTCTCAGTGAGAGTGTGTGTGTGTCTCAGTGAGAGTGTGTGTGTGTGTCTCAGTGAGAGAGTGTGTGTGTGTGTCTCAGTGAGAGAGTGTGTGTGTGTCTCAGTGAGAGAGTGTGTGTGTGTGTCTCAGTGAGAGTGTGTGTGTGTGTGTGTCTCAGTGAGAGTGTGTGTGTGTCTCAGTGAGAGTGTGTGTGTGTCTCAGTGAGAGTGTGTGTGTGTGTCTCAGTGAGAGTGTGTGTGTGTCTCAGTGAGAGTGTGTGTGTGTCTCAGTGAGAGTGTGTGTGTGTCTCAGTGAGAGTGTGTGTGTGTGTGTCTCAGTGAGAGTGTGTGTGTGTGTCTCAGTGAGAGTGTGTGTGAGTGTGTGTGTGTGTCTCAGTGAGAGAGTGTGTGTGTGTCTCAGTGAGAGAGTGTGTGTGTGTGTGTCTCAGTGACAGAGTGTGTGTGTGTGTGTGTCTCAGTGAGAGTGTGTGTGTGTCTCAGTGAGAGTGTGTGTGTGTCTCAGTGAGAGTGTGTGTGTGTCTCAGTGAGAGTGTGTGTGTGTGTCACAGTGAGAGTGTGTGTGTGTGTGTCACAGTGAGAGTGTGTGTGTGTGTGTCACAGTGAGAGTGTGTGTGTGTGTGTCACAGTGAGAGTGTGTGTGTGTGTGTCTCAGTGAGAGTGTGTGTGGGTGTGTCTCAGTGAGAGTGTGTGTGGGTGTGTCTCAGTGAGAGAGTGTGTGCGTGTGTCTCAGTGAGAGAGTGTGTGCGTGTGTCTCAGTGAGAGAGTGTGTGCGTGTGTCTCAGTGAGAGAGTGTGTGCGTGTGTCTCAGTGAGAGAGTGTGTGCGTGTGTCTCAGTGAGAGAGTGTGTGCGTGTGTCTCAGTGAGAGAGTGTGTGTCTCAGTGAGAGTGTGTGTGCGTGTGTCTCAGTGAGAGAGTGTGTGCGTGTGTCTCAGTGAGAGAGTGTGTGCGTGTGTCTCAATGTGAGAGTGTGTGTCTCAGTGAGAGTGTGTGTGTGTGTGTCTCAGTGAGAGTGTGTGTCTGTGTGTGTCTCAGTGAGAGAGTGTGTGTGTCTCAGTGAGAGAGTGTGTGTGTCTCAGTGAGAGAGTGTGTGTGTCTCAGTGAGAGAGTGTGTGTGTCTCAGTGAGAGAGTGTGTGTGTGTCTCAGTGAGAGAGTGTGTGTGTGTCTCAGTGAGAGAGTGTGTGTGTGTGTGTCTCAGTGAGAGAGTGTGTGTGTGTGTGTGTCTCAGTGAGAGAGTGTGTGTGTCTCAGTGAGAGAGTGTGTGTGTCTCAGTGAGAGTGTGTGTGTGTCTCAGTGAGAGAGTGTGTGTGTCTCAGTGAGAGAGTGTGTGTGTCTCAGTGAGAGAGTGTGTGTGTGTGTGTGTGTCTCAGTGAGAGTGTGTGTGTGTCTCAGTGAGAGTGTGTGTGTGTCTCAGTGAGAGTGTGTGTGTGTCTCAGTGAGAGAGTGTGTGTGTCTCAGTGAGAGAGTGTGTGCGTGTGTCTCTGTGAGAGTGTGTGCGTGTGTCTCTGTGAGAGTGTGTGTGTGTGTCTCAGTGAGAGAGTGTGTGTGTGTCTCAGTGAGAGAGTGTGTGTGTGTCTCAGTGAGAGAGTGTGTGTGTGTGTGTGTGTGAGTGTGTGTGTGTGTGTGTCTCAATGTGAGAGTGTGTGTCTCAGTGAGAGTGTGTGTGTGTGTGTCTCAGTGAGAGTGTGTGTCTGAGTGTGTCTCAGTGAGAGAGTGTCTGTGTGTGTCTCAGTGAGAGTGTCTGTGTGTGTCTCAGTGAGAGTGTCTGTGTGTGTCTCAGTGAGAGCGTCTGTGTGTGTCTCAGTGAGAGCGTCTGTGTGTGTCTCAGTGAGAGACTGTGTGTGTCTCAGTGAGAGAGAGTGTGTGTGTGTCTCAGTGAGAGAGAGTGTGTGTGTGTCTCAGTGAGAGAGAGTGTGTGTGTGTCTCAGTGAGAGAGAGTGTGTGTGTGTCTCAGTGAGAGAGAGTGTGTGTGTGTCTCAGTGAGAGAGAGTGTGTGTGTGTCTCAGTGAGAGAGAGTGTGTGTGTGTCTCAGTGAGAGAGAGTGTGTGTGTGTCTCAGTGAGAGAGTGTGTGTGTGTGTGTCTCAGTGAGAGAGTGTGTGTGTCTCAGTGAGAGAGTGTGTGTGTCTCAGTGAGAGAGTGTGTGTGTGTGTCTCAGTGAGAGAGTGTGTGTGTGTGTGTGTCTCAGTGAGAGAGTGTGTGTGTCTCAGTGAGAGAGTGTGTGTGTCTCAGTGAGAGAGTGTGTGTGTCTCAGTGAGAGAGTGTGTGTGTCTCAGTGAGAGAGTGTGTGTGTCTCAGTGAGAGAGTGTGTGTGTCTCAGTGAGAGAGTGTGTGTGTCTCAGTGAGAGAGTGTGTGTGTCTCAGTGAGAGAGTGTGTGTGTCTCAGTGAGAGAGAGTGTGTGTGTGTGTCTCTGTGAGAGAGAGTGTGTGTGTGTGTCTCTGTGAGAGAGAGTGTGTGTGTGTGTCTCAGTGAGAGAGAGTGTGTGTGTGTGTCTCAGTGAGAGAGAGTGTGTGTGTGTCTCAGTGAGAGAGTGTGTGTGTCTCAGTGAGAGAGTGTGTGTGTCTCAGTGAGAGAGTGTGTGTGTCTCAGTGAGAGAGTGTGTGTGTCTCAGTGAGAGAGTGTGTGTGTCTCAGTGAGAGAGTGTGTGTGTCTCAGTGAGAGAGTGTGTGTGTCTCAGTGAGAGAGTGTGTGTGTCTCAGTGAGAGAGTGTGTGTGTGTGTGTCTCAGTGAGTGTGTGTGTGTGTGTGTCTCTGTGAGAGAGAGTGTGTGTGTGTGTCTCTGTGAGTGAGAGTGTGTGTGTGTGTCTCTGTGAGAGAGAGTGTGTGTGTGTGTGTCTCAGTGAGAGAGAGTGTGTGTGTGTGTCTCAGTGAGAGAGAGTGTGTGTGTGTGTCTCAGTGAGAGTGTGTGTGTGTGTGTCTCAGTGAGAGTGTGTGTGTGTGTGTCTCAGTGAGAGTGTGTGTGTGTGTGTCTCAGTGAGAGTGTGTGTGTGTGTGTCTCAGTGAGAGTGTGTGTGTGTGTGTCTCAGTGAGAGTGTGTGTGTGTGTGTCTCAGTGAGAGTGTGTGTGTGTGTGTCTCAGTGAGAGTGTGTGTGTTTGTGTCTCAGTGAGAGCGTGTGTGTGTGTCTCAGTGAGAGTGTGTGTGTGTGTCTCAGTGAGAGTGTGTGTGTGTCTCAGTGAGAGTGTGTGTGTGTCTCAGTGAGAGTGTGTGTGTGTGTGTGTCTCAGTGAGAGTGTGTGTGTGTCTCAGTGAGGGAGTGTGTGTGTGTGTCTCAGTGAGAGAGTGTGTGTGTGTGTGTCTCAGTGAGAGAGTGTGTGTGTGTGTGTCTCAGTGAGAGTGTGTGTGTGTCTCAGTGAGGGAGTGTGTGTGTGTGTCTCAGTGAGAGAGTGTGTGTGTGTGTGTCTCAGTGAGAGAGTGTGTGTGTGTGTGTCTCAGTGAGAGTGTGTGTGTGTGTGTGTGTCAGTGAGAGTGTGTGTGTGTCTCAGTGAGTGTGTGTGTGTGTGTGTCACAGTGAGAGTGTGTGTGTGTGTGTCACAGTGAGAGTGTGTGTGTGTGTGTCACAGTGAGAGTGTGTGTGTGTGTGTGTCACAGTGGGAGTGTGTGTGTGTGTGTCTCAGTGAGAGTGTGTGTGTGTGTGTCACAGTGAGAGTGTGTGTGTGTCACAGTGAGAGTGTGTGTGTGTGTGTCACAGTGAGAGTGTGTGTGTGTGTGTCACAGTGAGAGTGTGTGTGTGTCTCAGTGAGGGAGTGTGTGTGTGTGTGTCTCAGTGAGAGTGTGTGTGTGTCTCAGTGAGGGAGTGTGTGTGTGTGTGTCTCAGTGAGAGTGTGTGTGTGTGTCTCAGTGAGAGAGTGTGTGTGTGTGTGTCTCAGTGAGAGAGTGTGTGTGTGTGTGTCTCAGTGAGAGTGTGTGTGTGTGTGTGTGTCAGTGAGAGTGTGTGTGTGTCTCAGTGAGTGTGTGTGTGTGTGTGTCACAGTGAGAGTGTGTGTGTGTGTGTCACAGTGAGAGTGTGTGTGTGTGTGTCACAGTGGGAGTGTGTGTGTGTGTGTCTCAGTGAGAGTGTGTGTGTGTGTGTCACAGTGAGAGTGTGTGTGTGTCACAGTGAGAGTGTGTGTGTGTGTGTCACAGTGAGAGTGTGTGTGTGTGTGTCTCAGTGAGAGTGTGTGTGTGTGTGTCTCAGTGAGAGTGTGTGTGTGTGTGTCTCAGTGAGAGTGTGTGTGTGTGTGTCTCAGTGAGAGTGTGTGTGTGTGTGTCTCAGTGAGAGAGTGTGTGTGTGTCTCAGTGAGTGTGTGTGTGTGTGTGTCTGTGAGAGTGTGTGTGTGTGTGTGTCTGTGAGAGTGTGTGTGTGTGTGTCTCAGTGAGAGAGTGTGTGTGTCTCAGTGAGAGAGTGTGTGTGTGTCTCAGTGAGAGAGTGTGTGTGTGTGTGTCTCAGTGAGAGAGTGTGTGTGTGTGTGTGTGTCTCAGTGAGAGAGTGTGTGTGTGTGTGTGTGTCTCAGTGAGAGTGTGTGTGTGTCACAGTGAGAGTGTGTGTGTGTGTCTCAGTGAGTGTGTGTGTGTGTGTGTCTGTGAGAGTGTGTGTGTGTGTGTGTCTGTGAGAGTGTGTGTGTGTGTGTGTCTGTGAGAGTGTGTGTGTGTGTGTCTCTGTGAGAGTGTGTGTGTGTGTCTCAGTGAGAGAGTGTGTGTGTGTGTGTCTCAGTGAGAGAGTGTGTGTGTGTGTGTGTGTCTCAGTGAGAGAGTGTGTGTGTGTGTGTGTGTGTCTCAGTGAGAGTGTGTGTGTGTCACAGTGAGAGTGTGTGTGTGTGTGTCACAGTGAGTGTGTGTGTGTGTGTCTCAGTGAGTGTGTGTGTGTGTGTCTCAGTGAGTGTGTGTGTGTGTGTGTCTCAGTGAGTGTGTGTGTGTGTCTCAGTGAGTGTGTGTGTGTGTGTGTCTCAGTGAGAGTGTGTGTGTGTGTGTCTCAGTGAGAGAGTGTGTGTGTGTGTCTCAGTGAGAGAGTGTGTGTGTGTCTCAGTGAGAGTGTGTGTGTGTGTGTCTGTGAGAGTGTGTGTGTGTGTGTCTCAGTGAGAGAGTGTGTGTGTGTCTCAGTGAGAGAGTGTGTGTGTGTCTCAGTGAGAGAGTGAGTGTGTGTGTCTCAGTGAGAGAGTGAGTGTGTGTGTCTCAGTGAGAGTGTGTGTGTGTGTGTCTGTGAGAGTGTGTGTGTGTCTCAGTGAGAGTGTGTGTGTGTCTCAGTGAGAGTGTGTGTGTGTCTCAGTGAGAGAGTGTGTGTGTGTGTGTCTCAGTGAGAGAGTGTGTGTGTCTCAGTGAGAGAGTGAGTGTGTGTGTCTCAGTGAGAGAGTGTGTGCGTGTGTCTCAGTGAGAGAGTGTGTGTGTGTCTCAATGTGAGAGTGTGTGTCTCAGTGAGAGTGTGTGTGTGTGTGTCTCAGTGAGAGTGTGTGTCTGAGTGTGTCTCAGTGAGAGAGTGTCTGTGTGTGTCTCAGTGAGAGTGTCTGTGTGTGTCTCAGTGAGAGTGTCTGTGTGTGTCTCAGTGAGAGTGTCTGTGTGTGTCTCAGTGAGAGAGTGTGTGTGTCTCAGTGAGAGTGTGTGTGTGTGTCTCTCAGTGAGAGAGTGTGTGTGTGTGTCTCTCAGTGAGAGAGTGTGTGTGTGTCTCAGTGAGAGAGTGTGTGTGTGTCTCAGTGAGAGAGTGTGTGTGTGTGTGTCTCAGTGAGAGAGTGTGTGTGTGTGTGTCTCAGTGAGAGAGTGTGTGTGTGTGTGTCTCAGTGAGAGAGTGTGTGTGTGTCTCAGTGAGAGAGTGTGTGTGTGTCTCAGTGAGAGAGTGTGTGTGTCTCAGTGAGAGAGTGTGTGTGTCTCAGTGAGAGAGTGTGTGTGTCTCAGTGAGAGAGTGTGTGTGTGTGTGTGTGTCTCAGTGAGAGTGTGTGTGTGTCTCAGTGAGAGTGTGTGTGTGTGTGTGTCTCAGTGAGAGTGTGTGTGTGTCTCAGTGAGAGTGTGTGTGTGTCTCAGTGAGAGTGTGTGTGTGTCTCAGTGAGAGTGTGTGTGTGTCTCAGTGAGAGTGTGTGTGTGTCTCAGTGAGAGTGTGTGTGTGTCTCAGTGAGAGTGTGTGTGTGTCTCAGTGAGAGTGTGTGTGTGTCTCAGTGAGAGTGTGTGTGTGTCTCAGTGAGAGTGTGTGTGTGTGTGTCTCAGTGAGAGTGTGTGTGTGTGTCTCAGTGAGAGTGTGTGTGTGTGTCTCAGTGAGAGTGTGTGTGTGTGTCTCAGTGAGAGAGTGTGTGTGTGTCTCAGTGAGAGAGTGTGTGTGTGTCTCAGTGAGAGAGTGTGTGTGTGTCTCAGTGAGAGAGTGTGTGTGTGTGTGTGTCTCAATGTGAGAGTGTGTGTCTCAATGTGAGAGTGTGTGTCTCAATGTGAGAGTGTGTGTCTCAATGTGAGAGTGTGTGTCTCAATGTGAGAGTGTGTGTCTCAATGTGAGAGTGTGTGTCTCAATGTGAGAGTGTGTGTCTCAGTGAGAGTGTGTGTGTGTGTGTCTCAGTGAGAGAGTGTGTGTGTCTCAGTGAGAGTGTGTGTGTGTGTCTCTCAGTGAGAGAGTGTGTGTGTGTCTCAGTGAGAGAGTGTGTGTGTGTCTCAGTGAGAGAGTGTGTGTGTGTCTCAGTGAGAGAGTGTGTGTGTGTCTCAGTGAGAGAGTGTGTGTGTGTGTGTCTCAGTGAGAGAGTGTGTGTGTGTGTGTCTCAGTGAGAGAGTGTGTGTGTGTGTGTCTCAGTGAGAGAGTGTGTGTGTGTCTCAGTGAGAGAGTGTGTGTGTGTCTCAGTGAGAGAGTGTGTGTGTCTCAGTGAGAGAGTGTGTGTGTCTCAGTGAGAGAGTGTGTGTGTCTCAGTGAGAGAGTGTGTGTGTGTGTGTGTGTCTCAGTGAGAGTGTGTGTGTGTCTCAGTGAGAGTGTGTGTGTGTGTGTGTGTCTCAGTGAGAGTGTGTGTGTGTCTCAGTGAGAGTGTGTGTGTGTCTCAGTGAGAGTGTGTGTGTGTCTCAGTGAGAGTGTGTGTGTGTCTCAGTGAGAGTGTGTGTGTGTCTCAGAGTGTGTGTGTGTCTCAGTGAGAGTGTGTGTGTGTGTGTCTCAGTGAGAGTGTGTGTGTGTGTCTCAGTGAGAGAGTGTGTGTGTGTCTCAGTGAGAGAGTGTGTGTGTGTCTCAGTGAGAGAGTGTGTGTGTGTCTCAGTGAGAGAGTGTGTGTGTGTGTGTCTCAGTGAGAGAGTGTGTGTGTGTGTGTCTCAATGTGAGAGTGTGTGTCTCAATGTGAGAGTGTGTGTCTCAATGTGAGAGTGTGTGTCTCAGTGAGAGTGTGTGTGTGTGTGTCTCAGTGAGAGTGTGTGTCTGAGTGTGTCTCAGTGAGAGAGTGTCTGAGTGTGTCTCAGTGAGAGAGTGTCTGTGTGTGTCTCAGTGAGAGTGTCTGTGTGTGTCTCAGTGAGAGTGTCTGTGTGTGTCTCAGTGAGAGACTGTGTGTGTCTCAGTGAGAGACTGTGTGTGTCTCAGTGAGAGAGTGAGTGTGTGTGTGTCTCAGTGAGAGAGTGTGTGTGTGTGTGTGTGTGAGTGTGTGTGTGTGTGTCTCAATGTGAGAGTGTGTGTCTCAGTGAGAGAGTGTGTGTGTGTCTCAGTGAGAGAGTGTGTGTGTGTGTGTGTGTGTGTGTGAGTGTGTGTGTGTGTGTCTCAATGTGAGAGTGTGTGTCTCAGTGAGAGTGTGTGTGTGTGTGTCTCAGTGAGAGAGAGTGTGTGTGTGTCTCAGTGAGAGAGTGTGTGTGTGTGTGTGTCTCAGTGAGAGAGTGTGTGTGTGTGTGTGTCTCAGTGAGAGAGTGTGTGTGTGTGTGTCTCAGTGAGAGAGTGTGTGTGTCTCAGTGAGAGAGTGTGTGTGTCTCAGTGAGAGAGTGTGTGTGTGTGTCTCAGTGAGAGAGTGTGTGTGTGTGTCTCAGTGAGAGAGTGTGTGTGTGTGTGTGTCTCAGTGAGAGAGTGTGTGTGTCTCAGTGAGAGAGTGTGTGTGTCTCAGTGAGAGAGTGTGTGTGTGTGTCTCAGTGAGAGAGTGTGTGTGTGTGTGTGTCTCAGTGAGAGAGTGTGTGTGTCTCAGTGAGAGAGTGTGTGTGTCTCAGTGAGAGAGTGTGTGTGTCTCAGTGAGAGAGTGTGTGTGTCTCAGTGAGAGAGTGTGTGTGTGTGTGTCTCTGTGAGAGAGAGTGTGTGTGTGTGTCTCTGTGAGAGAGAGTGTGTGTGTGTGTCTCAGTGAGAGAGAGTGTGTGTGTGTGTCTCAGTGAGAGAGTGTGTGTGTGTGTGTGTGTCTCAGTGAGAGTGTGTGTGTGTGTGTGTGTCAGTGAGAGTGTGTGTGTGTCTCAGTGAGAGTGTGTGTGTGTGTGTCACAGTGAGAGTGTGTGTGTGTGTGTCACAGTGAGAGTGTGTGTGTGTGTGTCACAGTGAGAGTGTGTGTGTGTGTCACAGTGAGAGTGTGTGTGTGTGTCACAGTGAGAGTGTGAGTGTGTGTGTCTCAGTGAGAGTGTGTGTGTGTGTCTCAGTGAGAGTGTGTGTGTGTGTCTCAGTGAGAGTGTGTGTGTGTCTCAGTGAGAGTGTGTGTGTGTGTGTCTCAGTGAGAGTGTGTGTGTGTGTGTCTCAGTGAGAGAGTGTGTGTGTGTCTCAGTGAGAGAGTGTGTGTGTGTGTGTCTCAGTGAGAGTGTGTGTGTGTCTCAGTGAGAGTGTGTGTGTGTCTCAGTGAGAGTGTGTGTGTGTGTGTGTCTCAGTGAGGGAGAGTGTGTGTGTGTGTCTCAGTGAGAGTGTCTGTGTGTGTCTCAGTGAGAGAGTGTGTGTGTCTCAGTGAGAGTGTGTGTGTGTGTGTCTCAGTGAGAGTGTGTGTGTGTCTCAGTGAGAGTGTGTGTGTGTCTCAGTGAGAGTGTGTGTGTGTCTCAGTGAGAGTGTGTGTGTGTGTGTCACAGTGAGAGTGTGTGTGTGTGTGTCACAGTGAGAGTGTGTGTGTGTGTGTCACAGTGAGAGTGTGTGTGTGTGTGTCACAGTGAGAGTGTGTGTGTGTGTGTCTCAGTGAGAGTGTGTGTGTGTGTGTCTCAGTGAGAGTGTGTGTGTGTGTGTCTCAGTGAGAGTGTGTGTGTGTGTGTCTCAGTGAGAGAGTGTGTGTGTGTGTCTCAGTGAGAGAGTGTGTGTGTGTCTCAGTGAGAGTGTGTGTGTGTGTGTCTGTGAGAGTGTGTGTGTGTGTGTGTCTGTGAGAGTGTGTGTGTGTGTGTGTCTGTGAGAGTGTGTGTGTGTGTGTCTGTGAGAGTGTGTGTGTGTGTGTCAGTGAGAGAGTGTGTGTGTGTCTCAGTGAGAGAGTGTGTGTGTGTGTGTCTCAGTGAGAGAGTGTGTGTGTGTGTGTGTGTGTGTCTCAGTGAGAGTGTGTGTGTGTCTCAGTGAGAGTGTGTGTGTGTGTCACAGTGAGAGTGTGTGTGTGTGTGTCACAGTGAGAGTGTGTGTGTGTGTGTCACAGTGAGAGTGTGTGTGTGTGTGTCTCAGTGAGTGTGTGTGTGTGTCTCAGTGAGTGTGTGTGTGTCTCAGTGAGAGTGTGTGTGTGTGTGTCTCAGTGAGAGTGTGTGTGTGTGTGTCTCAGTGAGAGTGTGTGTGTGTGTGTCTCAGTGAGAGTGTGTGTGTGTGTGTCTCAGTGAGAGAGTGTGTGTGTGTCTCAGTGAGAGTGTGTGTGTGTGTGTCTGTGAGAGTGTGTGTGTGTGTGTCTCAGTGAGAGAGTGTGTGTGTGTCTCAGTGAGAGAGTGTGTGTGTGTGTCTCAGTGAGAGAGTGTGTGTGTGTGTCTCAGTGAGAGAGTGTGTGTGTGTCTCAATGTGAGAGTGTGTGTCTCAGTGAGAGTGTGTGTGTGTGTGTCTCAGTGAGAGTGTGTGTCTGAGTGTGTCTCAGTGAGAGAGTGTCTGTGTGTGTCTCAGTGAGAGTGTCTGTGTGTGTCTCAGTGAGAGAGTGTGTGTGTCTCAGTGAGAGAGTGTGTGTGTCTCAGTGAGAGAGTGTGTGTGTCTCAGTGAGAGAGTGTGTGTGTGTCTCAGTGAGAGAGTGTGTGTGTGTGTGTCTCAGTGAGAGAGTGTGTGTGTGTGTGTCTCAGTGAGAGAGTGTGTGTGTCTCAGTGAGAGAGTGTGTGTGTCTCAGTGAGAGAGTGTGTGTGTCTCAGTGAGAGAGTGTGTGTGTCTCAGTGAGAGAGTGTGTGTGTGTGTGTGTGTCTCAGTGAGAGTGTGTGTGTGTCTCAGTGAGAGTGTGTGTGTGTGTGTGTGTGTCTCAGTGAGAGTGTGTGTGTGTGTGTGTGTGTCTCAGTGAGAGTGTGTGTGTGTCTCAGTGAGAGTGTGTGTGTGTCTCAGTGAGAGTGTGTGTGTGTCTCAGTGAGAGAGTGTGTGTGTGTCTCAGTGAGAGAGTGTGTGTGTGTCTCAGTGAGAGAGTGTGTGTGTGTGTGTGTGAGTGTGTGTGTGTGTGTGTCTCAATGTGAGAGTGTGTGTCTCAATGTGAGAGTGTGTGTCTCTGTGAGAGTGTGTGTCTCAGTGAGAGTGTGTGTGTGTGTGTCTCAGTGAGAGTGTGTGTCTGAGTGTGTCTCAGTGAGAGAGTGTCTGAGTGTGTCTCAGTGAGAGAGTGTCTGTGTGTGTCTCAGTGAGAGAGTGTCTGTGTGTGTCTCAGTGAGAGTGTCTGTGTGTGTCTCAGTGAGAGTGTCTGTGTGTGTCTCAGTGAGAGTGTCTGTGTGTGTCTCAGTGAGAGTGTCTGTGTGTGTCTCAGTGAGAGTGTCTGTGTGTGTCTCAGTGAGAGACTGTGTGTGTCTCAGTGAGAGACTGTGTGTGTCTCAGTGAGAGAGTGAGTGTGTGTGTGTCTCAGTGAGAGAGTGTGTGTGTGTGTGTCTCAGTGAGAGAGTGTGTGTGTCTCAGTGAGAGAGTGTGTGTGTGTGTGTGTCTCAGTGAGAGAGTGTGTGTGTCTCAGTGAGAGAGTGTGTGTGTCTCAGTGAGAGAGTGTGTGTGTCTCAGTGAGAGAGTGTGTGTGTGTGTGTCTCAGTGAGAGAGAGTGTGTGTGTGTGTGTCTCAGTGAGAGAGAGTGTGTGTGTGTGTCTCAGTGAGAGAGAGTGTGTGTGTGTGTGTCTCAGTGAGAGAGAGTGTGTGTGTGTGTGTCTCAGTGAGAGAGAGTGTGTGTGTGTGTCTCAGTGAGAGAGAGTGTGTGTGTGTGTCTCAGTGAGAGAGAGTGTGTGTCTCAGTGAGAGAGTGTGTGTGTGTGTGTGTGTGTCTCAGTGAGAGAGAGAGTGTGTGTGTCTCAGTGAGAGAGAGTGTGTGTGTCTCAGTGAGAGAGTGTGTGTGTGTCTCAGTGAGAGTGTGTGTGTCTCAGTGAGAGAGTGTGTGTGTGTCTCAGTCAGACAGTGTATGTGTGTGTGTCTCAGTGAGAGTGTGTGTCTGAGTGTGTCTCAGTGAGAGAGTGTCTGTGTGTGTCTCAGTGAGAGAGTGTGTGTGTCTCAGTGAGAGACTGTGTGTGTCTCAGTGAGAGACTGTGTGTGTCTCAGTGAGAGAGAGTGTGTGTGTGTCTCAGTGAGAGAGTGTGTGTGTGTGTGTCTCAGTGAGAGAGTGTGTGTGTGTGTGTGTCTCAGTGAGAGAGTGTGTGTGTCTCAGTGAGAGAGTGTGTGTGTCTCAGTGAGAGAGTGTGTGTGTCTCAGTGAGAGAGTGTGTGTGTGTGTGTCTCTGTGAGAGAGTGTGTGTGTGTGTGTCTCTGTGAGAGTGTGTGTGTGTGTGTCTCTGTGAGAGAGTGTGTGTGTGTCTCTGTGAGAGAGTGTGTGTGTGTGTGTCTCTGTGAGAGAGAGTGTGTGTGTGTGTCTCTGTGAGAGAGAGTGTGTGTGTGTGTCTCAGAGAGAGAGTGTGTGTGTGTGTCTCAGTGAGAGAGTGTGTGTGTGTCTCAGTGAGAGTGTGTGTGTGTCTCAGTGAGAGTGTGTGTGTGTGTGTCTCAGTGAGAGTGTGTGTGTGTGTCTCAGTGAGAGAGTGTGTGTGTCTCAGTGAGAGAGTGTGTGTGTGTGTGTCTCAGTGAGAGTGTGTGTGTGTCTCAGTGAGGGAGTGTGTGTGTGTGTGTCTCAGTGAGAGTGTGTGTGTGTGTCTCAGTGAGAGTGTGTGTGTGTGTCTCAGTGAGAGAGTGTGTGTGTGTCTCAGTGAGAGTGTGTGTGTGTGTGTGTGTGTGTCTCAGTGAGAGTGTGTGTGTGTGTGTGTGTGTCTCAGTGAGAGTGTGTGTGTGTGTGTGTGTCTCAGTGAGTGTGTGTGTGTGTCTCAGTGAGAGTGTGTGTGTGTGTCTCAGTGAGAGTGTGTGTGTGTGTGTGTCTCAGTGAGAGTGTGTGTGTGTGTCTCAGTGAGAGTGTGTGTGTGTCTCAGTGAGAGTGTGTGTGTGTCTCAGTGAGAGTGTGTGTGTGTCTCAGTGAGAGTGTGTGTGTGTCTCAGTGAGAGTGTGTGTGTGTGTCTCAGTGAGGGAGTGTGTGTGTGTGTCTCAGTGTGAGAGTGTGTGTGTGTGTCTCAGTGAGAGAGTGTGTGTGTGTGTCTCAGTGAGAGAGTGTGTGTGTGTGTGTGTCTCAGTGAGAGAGTGTGAGTGTGTGTGTGTCTCAATGTGAGAGTGTGTGTGTGTGTGTCTCAATGAGAGAGTGTGTGTGTCTCAGTGAGAGTGTGTGTCTGAGTGTGTCTCAGTGAGAGAGTGTATGTGTGTGTCTCAGTGAGAGAGTGTGTGTGTCTCAGTGAGAGTGTGTGTCTGAGTGTGTCTCAGTGAGAGAGAGTGTCTGTGTGTGTCTCAGTGAGAGTGTCTGTGTGTGTCTCAGTGAGAGTGTCTGTGTGTGTCTCAGTGAGAGAGTGTGTGTGTGTCTCAGTGAGAGTGTGTGTGTGTGTGTGTCTCAGTGAGAGTGTGTGTGTGTGTCTCAGTGAGAGTGTGTGTGTGTGTCTCAGTGAGAGAGTGTGTGTGTCTCAGTGAGAGAGTGTGTGTGTGTGTGTCTCAGTGAGAGTGTGTGTGTGTCTCAGTGAGGGAGTGTGTGTGTGTGTGTCTCAGTGAGAGTGTGTGTGTGTGTCTCAGTGAGAGAGTGTGTGTATGTCTCAGTGAGAGTGTGTGTGTGTGTGTGTCTCAGTGAGAGTGTGTGTGTGTGTGTGTGTGTCTCAGTGAGAGTGTGTGTGTGTGTGTGTGTCTCAGTGAGTGTGTGTGTGTGTCTCAGTGAGAGTGTGTGTGTGTGTGTCTCAGTGAGAGTGTGTGTGTGTGTGTCTCAGTGAGAGTGTGTGTGTGTGTGTCTCAGTGAGAGTGTGTGTGTGTGTCTCAGTGAGAGTGTGTGTGTGTCTCAGTGAGAGTGTGTGTGTGTCTCAGTGAGAGTGTGTGTGTGTCTCAGTGAGAGAGTGTGTGTGTGTGTGTCTCAGTGAGAGTGTGTGTGTGTGTGTCTCAGTGAGAGTGTGTGTGTGTGTGTCTCAGTGAGAGAGTGTGTGTGTGTGTGTCTCAGTGAGAGTGTGTGTGTGTGTCTCAGTGAGAGTGTGTGTGTGTGTCTCAGTGAGAGTGTGTGTGTGTGTCTCAGTGAGAGTGTGTGTGTGTGTCTCAGTGAGAGTGTGTGTGTGTGTCTCAGTGAGAGAGTGTGTGTGTGTGTCTCAGTGAGAGTGTGTGTGTGTGTGTGTGTGTGTCTCAGTGAGAGTGTGTGTGTGTGTGTGTGTGTCTCAGTGAGAGTGTGTGTGTGTCTCAGTGAGAGTGTGTGTGTGTGTCTCAGTGAGAGTGTGTGTGTGTGTCTCAGTGAGAGTGTGTGTGTGTCTCAGTGAGAGTGTGTGTGTGTCTCAGTGAGAGTGTGTGTGTGTCTCAGTGAGAGTGTGTGTGTGTCTCAGTGAGAGTGTGTGTGTGTGTGTCTCAGTGAGAGTGTGTGTGTGTGTCTCAGTGAGAGTGTGTGTGAGTGTGTGTGTGTGTCTCAGTGAGAGTGTGTGTGTGTGTGTGTGTGTGTCTCAGTGAGAGTGTGTGTGTGTGTGTCTCAGTGAGAGTGTGTGTGTGTGTGTCTCAGTGAGAGTGTGTGTGTGTGTGTCTCAGTGAGAGAGTGTGTGTGTGTGTGTGTCTCAGTGAGAGTGTGTGTGTGTCTCAGTGAGAGTGTGTGTGTGTCTCAGTGAGAGAGTGTGTGTGTGTCTCAGTGAGAGAGTGTGTGTGTGTCTCAGTGAGAGAGTGTGTGTGTGTGTGTGTGTGTGTGAGTGTGTGTGTGTGTGTGTCTCAATGTGAGAGTGTGTGTCTCAATGTGAGAGTGTGTGTCTCAATGTGAGAGTGTGTGTCTCAATGTGAGAGTGTGTGTCTCAGTGAGAGTGTGTGTGTGTGTGTCTCAGTGAGAGTGTGTGTCTGAGTGTGTCTCAGTGAGAGAGTGTCTGAGTGTGTCTCAGTGAGAGAGTGTCTGTGTGTGTCTCAGTGAGAGTGTCTGTGTGTGTCTCAGTGAGAGTGTCTGTGTGTGTCTCAGTGAGAGTGTCTGTGTGTGTCTCAGTGAGAGACTGTGTGTGTCTCAGTGAGAGAGTGAGTGTGTGTGTGTCTCAGTGAGTGAGTGTGTGTGTGTCTCAGTGAGAGAGTGTGTGTGTGTGTGTGTCTCAGTGAGAGAGTGTGTGTGTCTCAGTGAGAGAGTGTGTGTGTGTGTGTGTCTCAGTGAGAGAGTGTGTGTGTCTCAGTGAGAGAGTGTGTGTGTGTGTGTGTCTCAGTGAGAGAGTGTGTGTGTCTCAGTGAGAGAGTGTGTGTGTCTCAGTGAGAGAGTGTGTGTGTCTCAGTGAGAGAGTGTGTGTGTCTCAGTGAGAGAGAGTGTGTGTGTGTGTCTCAGTGAGAGAGAGTGTGTGTGTGTGTGTCTCAGTGAGAGAGAGTGTGTGTGTGTGTCTCAGTGAGAGAGAGTGTGTGTGTGTGTGTCTCAGTGAGAGAGAGTGTGTGTGTGTGTCTCAGTGAGAGAGAGTGTGTGTGTGTGTCTCAGTGAGAGAGAGTGTGTGTCTCAGTGAGAGAGTGTGTGTGTGTGTGTGTGTGTCTCAGTGAGAGAGTGTGTGTGTGTGTCTCAGTGAGAGAGAGTGTGTGTGTGTCTCAGTGAGAGAGAGTGTGTGTGTGTCTCAGTCAGACAGTGTATGTGTGTGTGTCTCAGTGAGAGTGTGTGTCTGAGTGTGTCTCAGTGAGAGAGTGTCTGTGTGTGTCTCAGTGAGAGAGTGTGTGTGTCTCAGTGAGAGACTGTGTGTGTCTCAGTGAGAGAGAGTGTGTGTGTGTCTCAGTGAGAGAGTGTGTGTGTGTGTGTCTCAGTGAGAGAGTGTGTGTGTCTCAGTGAGAGAGTGTGTGTGTGTGTGTGTCTCAGTGAGAGAGTGTGTGTGTCTCAGTGAGAGAGTGTGTGTGTCTCAGTGAGAGAGTGTGTGTGTGTGTGTCTCTGTGAGAGAGTGTGTGTGTGTGTGTCTCTGTGAGAGAGTGTGTGTGTGTGTGTCTCTGTGAGAGAGTGTGTGTGTGTGTGTCTCTGTGAGAGAGTGTGTGTGTGTGTGTCTCTGTGAGAGAGAGTGTGTGTGTGTGTCTCTGTGAGAGAGAGTGTGTGTGTGTGTCTCAGTGAGAGAGTGTGTGTGTGTCTCAGTGAGAGAGTGTGTGTGTGTCTCAGTGAGAGTGTGTGTGTGTCTCAGTGAGAGTGTGTGTGTGTGTGTGTGTCTCAGTGAGAGTGTGTGTGTGTGTCTCAGTGAGAGAGTGTGTGTGTCTCAGTGAGAGAGTGTGTGTGTGTGTGTCTCAGTGAGAGTGTGTGTGTGTCTCAGTGAGGGAGTGTGTGTGTGTGTGTCTCAGTGAGAGTGTGTGTGTGTGTCTCAGTGAGAGAGTGTGTGTGTGTCTCAGTGAGAGAGTGTGTGTGTGTCTCAGTGAGAGTGTGTGTGTGTGTGTGTGTGTGTCTCAGTGAGAGTGTGTGTGTGTGTGTGTGTGTCTCAGTGAGAGTGTGTGTGTGTGTGTGTGTCTCAGTGTGTGTGTGTGTCTCAGTGAGTGTGTGTGTGTGTCTCAGTGAGAGTGTGTGTGTGTGTCTCAGTGAGAGTGTGTGTGTGTGTGTGTCTCAGTGAGAGTGTGTGTGTGTCTCAGTGAGAGTGTGTGTGTGTGTCTCAGTGAGAGTGTGTGTGTGTGTCTCAGTGAGAGTGTGTGTGTGTGTCTCAGTGAGAGAGTGTGTGTGTGTGTCTCAGTGAGAGAGTGTGTGTGTGTGTCTCAGTGAGAGAGTGTGTGTGTGTCTCAGTGAGAGTGTGTGTGTCTCAGTGAGAGAGTGTGTGTGTGTGTGTGTGTGTGTCTCAGTGAGAGAGTGTGTGTGTGTGTGTGTGTGTCTCAGTGAGAGAGTGTGTGTGTGTGTCTGTGAGGGAGTGTGTGTGTGTGTCTCAGTGTGAGAGTGTGTGTGTGTGTCTCAGTGAGAGAGTGTGTGTGTGTGTCTCAGTGAGAGAGTGTGTGTGTGTGTCTCAGTGAGAGAGTGTGTGTGTGTGTGTGTCTCAGTGAGAGAGTGTGAGTGTGTGTGTGTCTCAATGTGAGAGTGTGTGTGTGTGTGTCTCAATGAGAGAGTGTGTGTCTCAGTGAGAGTGTGTGTCTGAGTGTGTCTCAGTGAGAGAGTGTATGTGTGTGTCTCAGTGAGAGAGTGTGTGTGTCTCAGTGAGAGTGTGTGTCTGAGTGTGTCTCAGTGAGAGAGAGTGTCTGTGTGTGTCTCAGTGAGAGTGTCTGTGTGTGTCTCAGTGAGAGTGTCTGTGTGTGTCTCAGTGAGAGTGTCTGTGTGTGTCTCAGTGAGAGAGTGTGTGTGTGTCTCAGTGAGAGTGTGTGTGTGTGTGTGTGTCTCAGTGAGAGTGTGTGTGTGTGTCTCAGTGAGAGTGTGTGTGTGTCTCAGTGAGGGAGTGTGTGTGTGTGTGTCTCAGTGAGAGTGTGTGTGTGTGTCTCAGTGAGAGAGTGTGTGTATGTCTCAGTGAGAGTGTGTGTGTGTGTGTGTCTCAGTGAGAGTGTGTGTGTGTGTGTGTCTCAGTGAGAGTGTGTGTGTGTGTGTGTGTCTCAGTGAGTGTGTGTGTGTGTCTCAGTGAGAGTGTGTGTGTGTGTGTCTCAGTGAGAGTGTGTGTGTGTGTGTCTCAGTGAGAGTGTGTGTGTGTGTGTCTCAGTGAGAGTGTGTGTGTGTGTGTCTCAGTGAGAGTGTGTGTGTGTCTCAGTGAGAGTGTGTGTGTGTCTCAGTGAGAGTGTGTGTGTGTCTCAGTGAGAGTGTGTGTGTGTCTCAGTGAGAGTGTGTGTGTGTCTCAGTGAGAGAGTGTGTGTGTGTGTGTCTCAGTGAGAGTGTGTGTGTGTGTGTCTCAGTGAGAGAGTTTGTGTGTGTGTGTCTCAGTGAGAGTGTGTGTGTGTGTCTCAGTGAGAGTGTGTGTGTGTGTCTCAGTGAGAGAGTGTGTGTGTGTGTCTCAGTGAGAGTGTGTGTGTGTGTGTGTGTGTGTCTCAGTGAGAGTGTGTGTGTGTCTCAGTGAGAGTGTGTGTGTGTGTCTCAGTGAGAGTGTGTGTGTGTGTCTCAGTGAGAGTGTGTGTGTGTCTCAGTGAGAGTGTGTGTGTGTCTCAGTGAGAGTGTGTGTGTGTGTGTCTCAGTGAGAGTGTGTGTGTGTGTCTCAGTGAGAGTGTGTGTGAGTGTGTGTGTGTGTCTCAGTGAGAGTGTGTGTGTGTGTGTGTGTGTGTCTCAGTGAGAGTGTGTGTGTGTGTGTCTCAGTGAGAGTGTGTGTGTGTGTGTCTCAGTGAGAGTGTGTGTGTGTGTGTCTCAGTGAGAGAGTGTGTGTGTGTCTCAGTGAGAGTGTGTGTGTGTGTGTGTGTCTGTGAGAGTGTGTGTGTGTGTCTGTGAGAGTGTGTGTGTGTGTCTCAGTGAGAGAGTGTGTGTGTGTGTCTCAGTGAGAGAGTGTGTGTGTGTCTCAGTGAGAGTGTGTGTGTGTGTGTGTGTCTGTGAGAGTGTGTGTGTGTGTCTGTGAGAGTGTGTGTGTGTGTGTCTCAGTGAGAGAGTGTGTGTGTGTCTCAGTGAGAGAGTGTGTGTGTGTGTGTCTCAGTGAGAGTGTGTGTGTGTCTCAGTGAGAGTGTGTGTGTGTCTCAGTGAGAGTGTGTGTGTGTGTGTCTCAGTGAGAGTGTGTGTGTGTGTGTCTCAGTGAGAGTGTGTGTGTGTGTCTCAGTGAGAGTGTGTGTGAGTGTGTGTGTGTGTCTCAGTGAGAGTGTGTGTGTGTGTGTGTCTCAGTGAGAGTGTGTGTGTGTGTGTCTCAGTGAGTGTGTGTGTGTGTGTGTCTCAGTGAGTGTGTGTGTGTGTGTGTCTCAGTGAGAGTGTGTGTGTGTGTGTCTCAGTGAGAGAGTGTGTGTGTGTGTCTCAGTGAGAGAGTGTGTGTGTGTGTCTCAGTGAGAGTGTGTGTGTGTGTGTGTGTCTGTGAGAGTGTGTGTGTGTGTGTGTCTGTGAGAGTGTGTGTGTGTGTCTGTGAGTGTGTGTGTGTGTGTGTCTGTGAGTGTGTGTGTGTGTGTGTCTCAGTGAGAGAGTGTGTGTGTGTGTGTCTCAGTGAGAGAGTGTGTGTGTGTGTGTCTCAGTGAGAGAGTGTGTGTGTGTGTGTGTCTCAGTGAGAGAGTGTGTGTGTGTGTGTGTCTCAGTGAGAGTGTGTGTGTGTCTCAGTGAGAGTGTGTGTGTGTCTCAGTGAGAGTGTGTGTGTGTCACAGTGAGAGAGTGTGTGTGTCTCAGTGAGAGTGTGTGTGTGTCTCAGTGAGAGAGTGTGTGTGTGTGTGTCTCAGTGAGAGAGTGTGTGTGTGTCTCAGTGAGAGTGTGTGTGTGTCTCAGTGAGAGAGTGTGTGTGTCTCAGTGAGAGAGTGTGTGTGTGTGTGTGTCTCAGTGAGAGAGTGTGTGTGTGTGTGTCTCAGTGAGAGAGTGTGTGTGTGTGTGTCTCAGTGAGAGAGTGTGTGTGTCTCAGTGAGAGAGTGTGTGTGTCTCAGTGAGAGAGTGTGTGTGTCTCAGTGAGAGAGTGTGTGTGTCTCAGTGAGAGAGTGTGTGTGTCTCAGTGAGAGAGTGTGTGTGTGTGTGTGTGTCTCAGTGAGAGTGTGTGTGTGTCTCAGTGAGAGAGTGTGTGTGTCTCAGTGAGAGAGTGTGTGCGTGTGTCTCAGTGAGAGAGTGTGTGCGTGTGTCTCAGTGAGAGAGTGTGTGCGTGTGTCTCAGTGAGAGTGTGTGCGTGTGTCTCAGTGAGAGTGTGTGCGTGTGTCTCAGTGAGAGAGTGTGTGTGTGTCTCAGTGAGAGAGTGTGTGTGTGTCTCAGTGAGAGAGTGTGTGTGTGTGTGTGTGTGAGTGTGTGTGTGTGTGTCTCAATGTGAGAGTGTGTGTCTCAGTGAGAGTGTGTGTGTGTGTGTCTCAGTGAGAGTGTGTGTCTGAGTGTGTCTCAGTGAGAGAGTGTCTGTGTGTGTCTCAGTGAGAGTGTCTGTGTGTGTCTCAGTGAGAGTGTCTGTGTGTGTCTCAGTGAGAGCGTCTGTGTGTGTCTCAGTGAGAGACTGTGTGTGTCTCAGTGAGAGAGAGTGTGTGTGTGTCTCAGTGAGAGAGAGTGTGTGTGTGTCTCAGTGAGAGAGAGTGTGTGTGTGTCTCAGTGAGAGAGAGTGTGTGTGTGTCTCAGTGAGAGAGAGTGTGTGTGTGTCTCAGTGAGAGAGAGTGTGTGTGTGTCTCAGTGAGAGAGAGTGTGTGTGTGTCTCAGTGAGAGAGAGTGTGTGTGTGTCTCAGTGAGAGAGAGTGTGTGTGTGTGTCTCAGTGAGAGAGTGTGTGTGTCTCAGTGAGAGAGAGTGTGTGTGTGTGTCTCAGTGAGAGAGTGTGTGTGTCTCAGTGAGAGAGTGTGTGTGTCTCAGTGAGAGAGTGTGTGTGTGTGTCTCAGTGAGAGAGTGTGTGTGTGTGTGTGTCTCAGTGAGAGAGTGTGTGTGTCTCAGTGAGAGAGTGTGTGTGTCTCAGTGAGAGAGTGTGTGTGTCTCAGTGAGAGAGTGTGTGTGTCTCAGTGAGAGAGAGTGTGTGTGTGTGTCTCTGTGAGAGAGAGTGTGTGTGTGTGTCTCTGTGAGAGAGAGTGTGTGTGTGTGTCTCTGTGAGAGAGAGTGTGTGTGTGTGTCTCAGTGAGAGAGAGTGTGTGTGTGTCTCAGTGAGAGAGTGTGTGTGTGTGTGTGTCTCAGTGAGAGAGTGTGTGTGTCTCAGTGAGAGAGTGTGTGTGTCTCAGTGAGAGAGTGTGTGTGTCTCAGTGAGAGAGTGTGTGTGTGTGTGTCTCAGTGAGAGAGTGTGTGTGTGTGTCTCAGTGAGAGAGTGTGTGTGTGTGTCTCAGTGAGAGAGTGTGTGTGTGTGTCTCAGTGAGAGAGTGTGTGTGTGTGTGTGTCTCAGTGAGAGAGTGTGTGTGTCTCAGTGAGAGAGTGTGTGTGTCTCAGTGAGAGAGTGTGTGTGTGTGTCTCAGTGAGAGAGAGTGTGTGTGTGTCTCAGTGAGAGAGTGTGTGTGTGTGTGTGTCTCAGTGAGAGAGTGTGTGTGTCTCAGTGAGAGAGTGTGTGTGTGTGTGTCTCTGTGAGAGAGAGTGTGTGTGTGTGTCTCAGTGAGAGAGAGTGTGTGTGTGTGTCTCAGTGAGAGTGTGTGTGTGTGTGTGTGTCTCAGTGAGAGTGTGTGTGTGTGTGTCTCAGTGAGAGTGTGTGTGTGTGTGTCTCAGTGAGAGTGTGTGTGTGTGTGTCTCAGTGAGAGTGTGTGTGTGTGTGTCTCAGTGAGAGTGTGTGTGTGTGTGTCTCAGTGAGAGTGTGTGTGTGTGTGTCTCAGTGAGAGTGTGTGTGTGTGTCTCAGTGAGAGTGTGTGTGTGTCTCAGTGAGAGTGTGTGTGTGTCTCAGTGAGAGTGTGTGTGTGTGTGTGTCTCAGTGAGAGTGTGTGTGTGTGTGTGTCTCAGTGAGAGTGTGTGTGTGTCTCAGTGAGGGAGTGTGTGTGTGTGTGTCTCAGTGAGAGTGTGTGTGTGTGTCTCAGTGAGAGAGTGTGTGTGTGTGTGTCTCAGTGAGAGTGTGTGTGTGTGTGTGTGTCAGTGAGAGTGTGTGTGTGTCTCAGTGAGTGTGTGTGTGTGTGTGTCACAGTGAGAGTGTGTGTGTGTGTGTCACAGTGAGAGTGTGTGTGTGTGTGTCACAGTGAGAGTGTGTGTGTGTGTCACAGTGAGAGTGTGTGTGTGTCTCAGTGAGAGTGTGTGTGTGTGTGTCTCAGTGAGTGTGTGTGTGTGTGTCTCAGTGAGAGTGTGTGTGTGTGTGTCTCAGTGAGAGAGTGTGTGTGTGTGTCTCAGTGAGAGAGTGTGTGTGTGTCTCAGTGAGAGAGTGTGTGTGTGTCTCAGTGAGAGTGTGTGTGTGTGTGTCTGTGAGAGTGTGTGTGTGTGTGTCTCAGTGAGAGAGTGTGTGTGTGTCTCAGTGAGAGAGTGTGTGTGTGTCTCAGTGAGAGAGTGTGTGTGTGTCTCAGTGAGAGAGTGTGTGTGTGTCTCAGTGAGAGTGTGTGTGTGTCTCAGTGAGTGTGTGTGTGTGTGTGTCTCAGTGAGGGAGTGTGTGTGTGTGTGTCTCAGTGAGAGTGTGTGTGTGTGTCTCAGTGAGAGAGTGTGTGTGTGTGTCTCAGTGAGAGTGTGTGTGTGTGTGTGTGTGTCTCAGTGAGAGTGTGTGTGTGTCACAGTGAGAGTGTGTGTGTGTCACAGTGAGAGTGTGTGTGTGTCACAGTGAGAGTGTGTGTGTGTGTGTCTCAGTGAGAGTGTGTGTGTGTGTGTCTCAGTGAGAGTGTGTGTGTGTGTCTCAGTGAGAGTGTGTGTGTGTGTGTCTCAGTGAGAGAGTGTGTGTGTGTGTCTCAGTGAGAGTGTGTGTGTGTGTGTGTCTCAGTGAGAGTGTGTGTGTGTGTGTGTCTCAGTGAGGGAGTGTGTGTGTGTGTGTCTCAGTGAGAGTGTGTGTGTGTGTCTCAGTGAGAGAGTGTGTGTGTGTGTCTCAGTGAGAGTGTGTGTGTGTGTGTGTGTGTCTCAGTGAGAGTGTGTGTGTGTCACAGTGAGAGTGTGTGTGTGTCACAGTGAGAGTGTGTGTGTGTGTGTCACAGTGAGAGTGTGTGTGTGTGTGTCTCAGTGAGAGTGTGTGTGTGTGTGTCTCAGTGAGAGTGTGTGTGTGTGTCTCAGTGAGAGTGTGTGTGTGTGTGTCTCAGTGAGAGTGTGTGTGTGTGTGTCTCAGTGAGAGAGTGTGTGTGTGTGTCTCAGTGAGAGAGTGTGTGTGTGTCTCAGTGAGAGAGTGTGTGTGTGTCTCAGTGAGTGTGTGTGTGTGTGTGTGTCTGTGAGAGTGTGTGTCTGTGTGTCTCAGTGAGAGAGTGTGTGTGTGTCTCAGTGAGAGAGTGTGTGTGTGTCTCAGTGAGAGAGTGTGTGTGTGTGTGTCTCAGTGAGAGAGTGTGTGTGTGTGTGTGTGTGTCTCAGTGAGAGTGTGTGTGTGTCACAGTGAGAGTGTGTGTGTGTGTGTCACAGTGAGAGTGTGTGTGTGTGTGTCACAGTGAGAGTGTGTGTGTGTGTGTCTCAGTGAGTGTGTGTGTGTGTGTGTCTCAGTGAGTGTGTGTGTGTGTGTGTCTCAGTGAGTGTGTGTGTGTGTGTGTCTCAGTGAGAGTGTGTGTGTGTGTGTCTCAGTGAGAGAGTGTGTGTGTGTCTCAGTGAGAGAGTGTGTGTGTGTCTCAGTGAGAGTGTGTGTGTGTGTCTCAGTGAGAGAGTGTGTGTGTGTCTCAGTGAGAGAGTGTGTGTGTGTGTGTCTCAGTGAGAGAGTGAGTGTGTGTGTCTCAGTGAGAGTGAGTGTGTGTGTCTCAGTGAGAGTGTGTGTGCGTGTGTCTCAGTGAGAGTGTGTGTGTGTCTCAGTGAGAGAGTGTGTGTGTGTGTGTCTCAGTGAGAGAGTGTGTGTGTCTCAGTGAGAGAGTGAGTGTGTGTGTCTCAGTGAGAGAGTGAGTGTGTGTGTCTCAGTGAGAGAGTGAGTGCGTGTGTCTCAGTGAGAGAGTGTGTGCGTGTGTCTCAGTGAGAGAGTGTGTGTGTGTCTCAATGTGAGAGTGTGTGTCTCAGTGAGAGTGTGTGTGTGTGTGTCTCAGTGAGAGTGTGTGTCTGAGTGTGTCTCAGTGAGAGAGTGTCTGTGTGTGTCTCAGTGAGAGTGTCTGTGTGTGTCTCAGTGAGAGTGTGTGTGTGTGTCTCAGTGAGAGAGTGTGTGTGTGTCTCAGTGAGAGTGTGTGTGTGTGTCTCAGTGAGAGAGTGTGTGTGTGTCTCAGTGAGAGAGTGTGTGTGTGTCTCAGTGAGAGAGTGTGTGTGTGTGTGTCTCAGTGAGAGAGTGTGTGTGTCTCAGTGAGAGAGTGTGTGTGTCTCAGTGAGAGAGTGTGTGTGTGTGTCTCAGTGAGAGAGTGTGTGTGTGTGTCTCAGTGAGAGTGTGTGTGTGTGTCTCAGTGAGAGAGTGTGTGTGTGTCTCAGTGAGAGAGTGTGTGTGTGTCTCAGTGAGAGAGTGTGTGTGTGTCTCAGTGAGAGAGTGTGTGTGTGTCTCAGTGAGAGAGTGTGTGTGTGTCTCAGTGAGAGAGTGTGTGTGTGTCTCAGTGAGAGAGTGTGTGTGTGTCTCAGTGAGAGAGTGTGTGTGTGTGTGTCTCAGTGAGAGAGTGTGTGTGTCTCAGTGAGAGAGTGTGTGTGTGTGTCTCAGTGAGAGAGTGTGTGTGTGTGTCTCAGTGAGAGAGTGTGTGTGTGTCTCAGTGAGAGAGTGTGTGTGTGTGTGTCTCAGTGAGAGAGTGTGTGTGTGTGTGTCTCAGTGAGAGAGTGTGTGTGTCTCAGTGAGAGAGTGTGTGTGTCTCAGTGAGAGAGTGTGTGTGTGTGTGTGTGTCTCAGTGAGAGTGTGTGTGTGTCTCAGTGAGAGAGTGTGTGTGTGTGTGTCTCAGTGAGAGAGTGTGTGTGTCTCAGTGAGAGAGTGTGTGTGTCTCAGTGAGAGAGTGTGTGTGTCTCAGTGAGAGAGTGTGTGTGTGTGTGTGTGTCTCAGTGAGAGTGTGTGTGTGTCTCAGTGAGAGTGTGTGTGTGTGTGTGTGTGTCTCAGTGAGAGTGTGTGTGTGTCTCAGTGAGAGTGTGTGTGTGTCTCAGTGAGAGTGTGTGTGTGTCTCAGTGAGAGTGTGTGTGTGTGTGTCTCAGTGAGAGAGTGTGTGTGTGTCTCAGTGAGAGAGTGTGTGTGTGTCTCAGTGAGAGAGTGTGTGTGTGTGTGTGTGAGTGTGTGTGTGTGTGTCTCAATGTGAGAGTGTGTGTCTCAATGTGAGAGTGTGTGTCTCAATGTGAGAGTGTGTGTCTCAATGTGAGAGTGTGTGTCTCAATGTGAGAGTGTGTGTCTCAATGTGAGAGTGTGTGTCTCAATGTGAGAGTGTGTGTCTCAATGTGAGAGTGTGTGTCTCAATGTGAGAGTGTGTGTCTCAATGTGAGAGTGTGTGTCTCAATGTGAGAGTGTGTGTCTCAATGTGAGAGTGTGTGTCTCAATGTGAGAGTGTGTGTCTCAATGTGAGAGTGTGTGTCTCAGTGAGAGTGTGTGTGTGTGTGTCTCAGTGAGAGTGTGTGTCTGAGTGTGTCTCAGTGAGAGAGTGTCTGAGTGTGTCTCAGTGAGAGAGTGTCTGTGTGTGTCTCAGTGAGAGTGTCTGTGTGTGTCTCAGTGAGAGACTGTGTGTGTCTCAGTGAGAGACTGTGTGTGTCTCAGTGAGAGAGTGAGTGTGTGTGTGTCTCAGTGAGAGTGTGTGTGTGTGTGTGTGTGTGTGTGTGTGTGTGTGTCTCAATGTGAGAGTGTGTGTCTCAGTGAGAGTGTGTGTGTGTGTGTCTCAGTGAGAGTGTGTGTGTGTGTGTCTCAGTGAGAGTGTGTGTGTGTGTGTCTCAGTGAGAGTGTGTGTCTGAGTGTGTCTCAGTGAGAGAGTGTGTGTGTGTCTCAGTGAGAGAGAGTGTGTGTGTGTCTCAGTGAGAGAGTGTGTGTGTGTGTGTCTCAGTGAGAGAGTGTGTGTGTCTCAGTGAGAGAGTGTGTGTGTCTCAGTGAGAGAGTGTGTGTGTCTCAGTGAGAGAGTGTGTGTGTCTCAGTGAGAGAGTGTGTGTGTGTGTCTCAGTGAGAGAGTGTGTGTGTGTGTGTGTCTCAGTGAGAGAGTGTGTGTGTCTCAGTGAGAGAGTGTGTGTGTCTCAGTGAGAGAGTGTGTGTGTCTCAGTGAGAGAGTGTGTGTGTCTCAGTGAGAGAGTGTGTGTGTCTCAGTGAGAGAGTGTGTGTGTCTCAGTGAGAGAGTGTGTGTGTCTCAGTGAGAGAGTGTGTGTGTCTCAGTGAGAGTGTGTGTGTGTCTCAGTGAGAGAGAGTGTGTGTGTGTGTCTCTGTGAGAGAGTGTGTGTGTGTGTGTGTGTCACAGTGAGAGTGTGTGTGTGTGTGTGTGTGTCAGTGAGAGTGTGTGTGTGTCTCAGTGAGAGTGTGTGTGTGTGTGTGTCACAGTGAGAGTGTGTGTGTGTGTGTCACAGTGAGAGTGTGTGTGTGTGTCACAGTGAGAGTGTGTGTGTGTGTCACAGTGAGAGTGTGTGTGTGTGTGTCTCAGTGAGAGTGTGTGTGTGTGTCTCAGTGAGTGTGTGTGTGTGTCTCAGTGAGAGTGTGTGTGTGTGTGTCTCAGTGAGAGAGTGTGTGTGTGTGTCTCAGTGAGAGAGTGTGTGTGTGTCTCAGTGAGAGTGTGTGTGTGTGTGTCTGTGAGAGTGTGTGTGTGTGTGTCTCAGTGAGAGAGTGTGTGTGTGTCTCAGTGAGAGAGTGTGTGTGTGTGTGTCTCAGTGAGAGTGTGTGTGTGTCTCAGTGAGAGTGTGTGTGTGTCTCAGTGAGAGTGTGTGTGTGTGTGTGTCTCAGTGAGGGAGAGTGTGTGTGTGTGTCTCAGTGAGGGAGAGTGTGTGTGTGTGTCTCAGTGAGAGTGTGTGTGTGTGTCTCAGTGAGAGAGTGTGTGTGTGTGTCTCAGTGAGAGTGTGTGTGTGTGTGTGTGTGTCTCAGTGAGAGTGTGTGTGTGTCTCAGTGAGAGTGTGTGTGTGTGTGTCACAGTGAGAGTGTGTGTGTGTGTGTCACAGTGAGAGTGTGTGTGTGTGTGTCACAGTGAGAGTGTGTGTGTGTGTGTCTCAGTGAGAGTGTGTGTGTGTGTGTCTCAGTGAGAGAGTGTGTGTGTGTGTCTCAGTGAGAGAGTGTGTGTGTGTGTCTCAGTGAGAGAGTGTGTGTGTGTGTCTCAGTGAGAGAGTGTGTGTGTGTGTCTCAGTGAGAGAGTGTGTGTGTGTCTCAGTGAGAGTGTGTGTGTGTGTGTCTGTGAGAGTGTGTGTGTGTGTGTGTCTGTGAGAGTGTGTGTGTGTGTGTCTCAGTGAGAGAGTGTGTGTGTGTCTCAGTGAGAGAGTGTGTGTGTGTGTGTCTCAGTGAGAGAGTGTGTGTGTGTGTGTGTGTGTCTCAGTGAGAGTGTGTGTGTGTCTCAGTGAGAGTGTGTGTG
This sequence comes from Chiloscyllium punctatum, assembly GCF_047496795.1. Classification (NCBI taxonomy): domain Eukaryota; kingdom Metazoa; phylum Chordata; class Chondrichthyes; order Orectolobiformes; family Hemiscylliidae; genus Chiloscyllium; species Chiloscyllium punctatum. The sequence continues at coordinate 60,366,443 of NC_092784.1, forward strand.
TGTGTCACAGTGAGAGTGTGTGTGTGTGTCACAGTGAGAGTGTGTGTGTGTGTGTCACAGTGAGAGTGTGTGTGTGTGTGTCACAGTGAGAGTGTGTGTGTGTGTGTCTCAGTGAGTGTGTGTGTGTGTCTCAGTGAGTGTGTGTGTGTGTGTCTCAGTGAGAGTGTGTGTGTGTGTGTCTCAGTGAGAGTGTGTGTGTGTGTGTCTCAGTGAGAGAGTGTGTGTGTGTGTCTCAGTGAGAGAGTGTGTGTGTGTCTCAGTGAGAGAGTGTGTGTGTGTCTGTGAGAGTGTGTGTGTGTGTCTCAGTGAGAGTGTGTGTGTGTGTGTCTCAGTGAGAGAGTGTGTGTGTGTCTCAGTGAGAGAGTGTGTGTGTGTCTCAATGTGAGAGTGTGTGTCTCAGTGAGAGTGTGTGTGTGTGTGTCTCAGTGAGAGTGTGTGTCTGAGTGTGTCTCAGTGAGAGAGTGTCTGTGTGTGTCTCAGTGAGAGTGTCTGTGTGTGTCTCAGTGAGAGAGTGTGTGTGTCTCAGTGAGAGAGTGTGTGTGTCTCAGTGAGAGAGTGTGTGTGTCTCAGTGAGAGAGTGTGTGTGTCTCAGTGAGAGAGTGTGTGTGTCTCAGTGAGAGTGTGTGTGTGTGTGTCTCAGTGAGAGAGTGTGTGTGTGTGTGTCTCAGTGAGAGAGTGTGTGTGTGTGTGTCTCAGTGAGAGAGTGTGTGTGTGTCTCAGTGAGAGAGTGTGTGTGTCTCAGTGAGAGAGTGTGTGTGTCTCAGTGAGAGAGTGTGTGTGTCTCAGTGAGAGAGTGTGTGTGTCTCAGTGAGAGAGTGTGTGTGTGTGTGTGTGTCTCAGTGAGAGTGTGTGTGTGTGTGTGTGTGTCTCAGTGAGAGTGTGTGTGTGTGTCTCAGTGAGAGAGTGTGTGTGTGTGTCTCAGTGAGAGAGTGTGTGTGTGTCTCAGTGAGAGAGTGTGTGTGTGTCTCAGTGAGAGAGTGTGTGTGTGTCTCAGTGAGAGAGTGTGTGTGTGTGTGTGTCTCAATGTGAGAGTGTGTGTCTCAATGTGAGAGTGTGTGTCTCAATGTGAGAGTGTGTGTCTCAGTGAGAGTGTGTGTGTGTGTGTCTCAGTGAGAGTGTGTGTCTGAGTGTGTCTCAGTGAGAGAGTGTCTGAGTGTGTCTCAGTGAGAGAGTGTCTGAGTGTGTCTCAGTGAGAGAGTGTCTGTGTGTGTCTCAGTGAGAGTGTCTGTGTGTGTCTCAGTGAGAGTGTCTGTGTGTGTCTCAGTGAGAGTGTCTGTGTGTGTCTCAGTGAGAGACTGTGTGTGTCTCAGTGAGAGACTGTGTGTGTCTCAGTGAGAGAGTGAGTGTGTGTGTGTCTCAGTGAGAGAGTGTGTGTGTGTGTGTCTCAGTGAGAGAGTGTGTGTGTCTCAGTGAGAGAGTGTGTGTGTGTGTGTGTCTCAGTGAGAGAGTGTGTGTGTCTCAGTGAGAGAGTGTGTGTGTCTCAGTGAGAGAGTGTGTGTGTCTCAGTGAGAGAGTGTGTGTGTCTCAGTGAGAGAGTGTGTGTGTGTGTGTCTCAGTGAGAGAGAGTGTGTGTGTGTGTGTCTCAGTGAGAGAGAGTGTGTGTGTGTGTCTCAGTGAGAGAGAGTGTGTGTGTGTGTCTCAGTGAGAGAGAGTGTGTGTGTGTGTCTCAGTGAGAGAGAGTGTGTGTGTGTGTCTCAGTGAGAGAGAGTGTGTGTCTCAGTGAGAGAGTGTGTGTGTGTGTGTGTGTGTCTCAGTGAGAGAGAGTGTGTGTGTGTCTCAGTGAGAGAGAGTGTGTGTGTGTCTCAGTCAGACAGTGTATGTGTGTGTGTCTCAGTGAGAGTGTGTGTCTGAGTGTGTCTCAGTGAGAGAGTGTCTGTGTGTGTCTCAGTGAGAGAGTGTGTGTGTCTCAGTGAGAGACTGTGTGTGTCTCAGTGAGAGAGAGTGTGTGTGTGTCTCAGTGAGAGAGTGTGTGTGTGTGTGTCTCAGTGAGAGAGTGTGTGTGTCTCAGTGAGAGAGTGTGTGTGTGTGTGTGTCTCAGTGAGAGAGTGTGTGTGTCTCAGTGAGAGTGTGTGTGTGTCTCAGTGAGAGAGTGTGTGTGTCTCAGTGAGAGAGTGTGTGTGTCTCCGTGAGAGAGTGTGTGTGTGTGTGTCTCTGTGAGAGAGTGTGTGTGTGTGTGTCTCTGTGAGAGAGTGTGTGTGTGTGTGTCTCTGTGAGAGAGTGTGTGTGTGTGTCTCTGTGAGAGAGAGTGTGTGTGTGTGTCTCAGTGAGAGAGAGTGTGTGTCTCAGTGAGAGAGAGTGTGTGTCTCAGTGAGAGAGTGTGTGTGTGTGTGTGTCTCAGTGAGAGAGAGTGTGTGTGTGTCTCAGTGAGAGAGAGTGTGTGTGTGTCTCAGTCAGACAGTGTATGTGTGTGTGTCTCAGTGAGAGTGTGTGTCTGTGTGTGTCTCAGTGAGAGAGTGTCTGTGTGTGTCTCAGTGAGAGAGTGTGTGTGTCTCAGTGAGAGACTTTGTGTGTCTCAGTGAGAGACTGTGTGTGTCTCAGTGAGAGAGAGTGTGTGTGTGTGTCTCAGTGAGAGAGTGTGTGTGTCTCAGTGAGAGAGTGTGTGTGTGTGTGTGTCTCAGTGAGAGAGTGTGTGTGTCTCAGTGAGAGAGTGTGTGTGTCTCAGTGAGAGAGTGTGTGTGTCTCAGTGAGAGAGTGTGTGTGTCTCAGTGAGAGAGTGTGTGTGTGTGTGTCTCAGTGAGAGAGTGTGTGTGTGTGTGTCTCAGTGAGAGAGTGTGTGTGTGTGTGTCTCGGTGAGAGAGAGTGTGTGTGTGTGTCTCGGTGAGAGAGAGTGTGTGTGTGTGTCTCGGTGAGAGAGAGTGTGTGTGTGTGTCTCGGTGAGAGAGAGTGTGTGTGTGTGTCTCGGTGAGAGAGAGTGTGTGTGTGTGTCTCGGTGAGAGAGAGTGTGTGTGTGTGTCTCAGTGAGAGAGAGTGTGTGTGTGTGTCTCAGTGAGAGAGAGTGTGTGTCTCAGTGAGAGAGTGTGTGTGTGTGTGTGTGTCTCAGTGAGAGAGAGTGTGTGTGTGTCTCAGTGAGAGAGAGTGTGTGTGTGTCTCAGTCAGACAGTGTATGTGTGTGTGTCTCAGTGAGAGTGTGTGTCTGAGTGTGTCTCAGTGAGAGAGTGTCTGTGTGTGTCTCAGTGAGAGAGTGTGTGTGTCTCAGTGAGAGTGTGTGTGTGTCTCAGTGAGAGAGAGTGTGTGTCTCAGTGAGAGTGTGTGTGTGTCTCAGTGAGAGAGAGAGTGTGTGTGTGTCTCAGTGAGAGAGTGTGTGTGTGTCTCAGTGAGAGAGTGTGTGTGTGTGTGTCTCAGTGAGAGAGAGTGTGTGTGTGTCTCAGTGAGAGAGTGTATGTGTCTCAGTGAGAGAGTGTGTGTGTCTCAGTGAGAGGGTGTGTGTGTCTCAGTGAGAGAGTGTGTGTGTGTGTGTCTCAGTGAGAGAGTGTGTGTGTGTGTGTATCAGTGAGAGAGTGTGTGTGTGTCTCAGTGAGAGACTGTGTGTGTGTGTCTCAGTGAGAGAGTGTGTGTGTGTCTCAGTGAGTGTGTGTGTGTGTCTCAGTGAGTGTGTGTGTGTGTCTCAGTGAGTGTGTGTGTGTGTCTCAGTGAGTGTGTGTGTGTGTCTCAGTGAGAGAGTGTGTGTGTCTCAGTGAGAGAGTGTGTGTCTCAGTGAGAGAGTGTGTGTGTGTGTGTGTGTCTCAGTGAGAGAGTGTGTGTGTGTCTCAGTGAGAGAGTGTGTGTGTGTGTCTCAGTGAGAGAGAGTGTGTGTGTGTGTCTCAGTGAGAGAGTGTGTGTGTGTCTCAGTGAGAGAGTGTGTGTGTGTGTCTCAGGGAGAGTGTGTGTGTGTGTGTCTCAGTGAGAGTGTGTGTGTGTGTGTCTCAGTGAGAGTGTGTGTGTGTGTGTCTCAGTGAGAGTGTGTGTGTGTGTGTCTCAGTGAGAGTGTGTGTGTGTGTGTCTCAGTGAGAGTGTGTGTGTGTGTGTCTCAGTGAGAGTGTGTGTGTCTCAGTGAGAGAGTGTGTGTGTGTCTCAGTGAGAGAGTGTGTGTGTCAGTGAGAGTGTGTGTGTGTGTGTGTCAGTGAGAGTGTGTGTGTGTGTGTGTCAGTGAGAGTGTGTGTGTGTGTGTGTCAGTGAGAGTGTGTGTGTGTGTGTGTCAGTGAGAGTGTGTGTGTGTGTGTGTCAGTGAGAGTGTGTGTGTGTGTGTGTCAGTGAGAGTGTGTGTGTGTGTGACTCAGTGAGAGTGTGTGTGTGTGTGTCTCAGTGAGAGTGTGCGTGTCTCAGTGAGAGTGTGCGTGTCTCAGTGAGAGTGTGTGTGTGTGTGTGTCTGTGAGAGTGTGTGTGTGTCTGTGAGAGTGTGTGTGTGTGTGTCTGTGAGTGTGTGTGTGTGTCTGTCAGTGTGTGTGTGTGTCTCAGTGAGTGTGTGTGTGTGTCTCAGTGAGTGTGTGTGTGTGTCTCAGTGAGTGTGTGTGTGTGTCTCAGTGAGAGTGTGTGTGTGTCTCAGTGAGAGAGTGAGTGTGTGTGTGTTTCAGTGAGAGTGTGTGTGTGTGTCTCAGTGAGAGTGTGTGTGTGTGTCTCAGTGAGAGTGTGTGTGTGTGTGTCTCAGTGAGAGTGTGTGTGTCTCAGTGAGAGAGTGTGTGTGTGTCTCAGTGAGAGAGTGTGTGTGTCAGTGAGAGTGTGTGTGTGTGTGTGTCAGTGAGAGTGTGTGTGTGTGTGTGTCAGTGAGAGTGTGTGTGTGTGTGACTCAGTGAGAGTGTGTGTGTGCGTGTCTCAGTGAGAGTGTGCGTGTCTCAGTGAGAGTGTGCGTGTCTCAGTGAGAGTGTGTGTGTGTGTGTGTCTGTGAGAGTGTGTGTGTGTCTGTGAGAGTGTGTGTGTGTGTGTCTGTGAGAGTGAGTGTGTGTGTGTCTGTGAGTGTGTGTGTGTGTCTGTGAGTGTGTGTGTGTGTCTCAGTGAGTGTGTGTGTGTGTCTCAGTGAGTGTGTGTGTGTGTCTCAGTGAGAGTGTGTGTGTGTCTCAGTGAGAGAGTGAGTGTGTGTGTGTTTCAGTGAGAGTGTGTGTGTGTGTCTCAGTGAGAGTGTGTGTGTGTGTCTCAGTGAGAGAGTGTGTGTGTGTCTCAGTGAGAGAGTGTGTGTGTGTGTCTCAGTGAGAGAATGTGTGTGTGTGTCTCAGTGAGAGAGTGTGTGTGTGTGTCTCAGTGAGAGAGTATGTGTGTGTCTCAGTGAGAGAGTATGTGTGTGTCTCAGTGAGAGAGTGTGTGTGTGTGTGTCTCAGTGAGAGTGTGTGTGTGTGTCTCAGTAAGAGAGTGTGTGTGTGTGTCTCAGTGAGAGTGTGTGTGTGTGTGTGTCTCAGTGAGAGTGTGTGTGTGTGTGTCTCAGTGAGAGTGTGTGTGTGTGTGTCTCAGTGAGAGTGTGTGTGTGTGTGTCTCAGTGAGAGTGTGTGTGTCTCAGTGAGAGTGTGTGTGTCTCAGTGAGAGAGTGTGTGTGTGTCTCAGTGAGAGAGTGTGTGTGTGTCTCAGTGAGAGAGTGTGTGTGTGTGTCTCAGTGAGAGTGTGTGTGTGTGTCTCAGTGAGAGAGTGTGTGTGTGTGTCTCAGTGAGAGAATGTGTGTGTGTGTCTCAGTGAGAGTGTGTGTGTGTGTCTCAGTGAGAGTGTGTGTGTGTGTGTCAGTGAGAGAGTGTGTGTGTGTGTGTGTCTCAGTGAGAGAGAGTGTGTGTGTGTCTCAGTGAGAGAGTGTGTGTGTCTCAGTGAGAGAGTGTGTGTGTCTCAGTGAGAGAGTGTGTGTGTCTCAGTGAGAGAGTGTGTGTGTGTGTGTGTGTGTGTGTATCAGTGAGAGAGTGTGTGTGTGTGTGTGTGTGTATCAGTGAGAGAGTGTGTGTGTGTCTCAGTGAGAGAGTGTGTGTGTGTGTGTGTCTCAGTGAGAGAGTGTGTGTGTGTCTCAGTGAGTGTGTGTGTGTGTCTCAGTGAGTGTGTGTGTGTGTCTCAGTGAGAGAGTGTGTGTGTCTCAGTGAGAGAGTGTGTGTGTCTCAGTGAGAGAGTGTGTGTGTCTCAGTGAGAGAGTGTGTGTGTCTCAGTGAGAGAGTGTGTGTCTCAGTGAGAGAGTGTGTGTCTCAGTGAGAGAGTGTGTGTGTGTGTGTGTCTCAGTGAGAGAGTGTGTGTGTGTCTCAGTGAGAGAGTGTGTGTGTGTCTCAGTGAGAGAGTGTGTGTGTGTCTCAGTGAGAGAGTGTGTGTGTGTGTCTCAGTGAGAGAGTGTGTGTGTGTGTGTGTCTCAGTGAGAGAGTGTGTGTGTGTCTCAGTGAGAGAGTGTGTGTGTGTGTCTCAGTGAGAGTGTGTGTGTGTGTCTCAGTGAGAGTGTGTGTGTGTGTGTCTCAGTGAGAGTGTGTGTGTGTGTGTCTCAGTGTGTGTGTGTGTGTCTCAGTGAGAGTGTGTGTGTCTCAGTGTGTGTGTGTGTGTCTCAGTGAGAGAGTGTGTGTGTGTGTGTGTCTCAGTGAGAGAGAGTGTGTGTGTGTGTCTCAGTGAGAGAGTGTGTGTGTGTCTCAGTGAGAGAGTGTGTGTGTGTGTCTCAGTGAGAGAGTGTGTGTGTGTGTCTCAGTGAGAGTGTGTGTGTGTGTCTCAGTGAGAGTGTGTGTGTGTGTGTCTCAGTGAGAGTGTGTGTGTGTGTGTCTCAGTGAGAGTGTGTGTGTCTCAGTGTGTGTGTGTGTGTCTCAGTGAGAGTGTGTGTGTGTCAGTGAGAGTGTGCGTGTCTCAGTGAGAGTGTGTGTGTGTGTCTGTGAGAGTGTGTGTGTGTGTGTCTGTGAGAGTGTGTGTGTGTGTGTCTGTGAGAGTGTGTGTGTGTGTGTCTGTGAGAGTGTGTGTGTGTGTGTCTGTGAGAGTGTGTGTGTGTGTGTCTGTGAGAGTGTGTGTGTGTCTGTGAGTGTGTGTGTGTGTCTGTGAGTGTGTGTGTGTGTCTCAGTGTGTGTGTGTGTCTCAGTGAGTGTGTGTGTGTGTCTCAGTGAGTGTGTGTGTGTGTCTCAGTGAGTGTGTGTGTGTGTCTCAGTGAGAGAGTGTGTGTGTGTGTCAGTGAGAGTGTGTGTGTGTGTGTGTGTCAGTGAGAGTGTGTGTGTGTGTGTGTCAGTGAGAGTGTGTGTGTGTGTGTCTCAGTGAGAGTGTGTGTGTGTGTGTCTCAGTGAGAGTGTGCGTGTCTCAGTGAGAGTGTGCGTGTCTCAGTGAGAGTGTGTGTGTGTGTGTCTGAGAGTGTGTGTGTGTCTGAGAGTGTGTGTGTGTCTGAGAGTGTGTGTGTGTGTGTCTGTGAGAGTGTGTGTGTGTGTGTCTGTGAGAGTGTGTGTGTGTGTGTCTGTGAGAGTGAGTGTGTGTGTGTCTGTGAGTGTGTGTGTGTTTCTGTGAGTGTGTGTGTGTGTCTGAGTGTGTGTGTGTGTCTCAGTGAGTGTGTGTGTGTGTCTCAGTGAGTGTGTGTGTGTGTCTCAGTGAGAGAGTGAGTGTGTGTGTGTCTCAGTGAGAGTGTGTGTGTGTGTCTCAGTGAGAGTGTGTGTGTGTGTCTCAGTGAGAGTGTGTGTGTGTGTCTCAGTGAGAGAATGTGTGTGTGTGTCTCAGTGAGAGAATGTGTGTGTGTGTCTCAGTGAGAGAGTGTGTGTGTGTGTCTCAGTGAGAGAGTGTGTGTGTGTGTGTCTCAGTGAGAGTGTGTGTGTGTGTCTCAGTAAGAGAGTGTGTGTGTGTGTCTCAGTGAGAGTGTGTGTGTGTGTGTCTCAGTGAGAGTGTGTGTGTGTGTGTCTCAGTGAGAGTTTGTGTGTGTGTGTCTCAGTGAGAGTGTGTGTGTGTGTGTCTCAGTGAGAGTGTGTGTGTGTGTGTCTCAGTGAGAGTGTGTGTGTCTCAGTGAGAGAGTGTGTGTGTGTCTCAGTGAGAGAGTGTGTGTGTGTGTGTCAGTGAGAGAGTGTGTGTGTGTGTGTCTCAGTGAGAGAGTGTCTGTGTGTGTCTCAGTGAGAGAGTGTGTGTGTGTCTCAGTGAGAGAGTGTGTGTGTGTGTGTCTCAGTGAGAGAGTGTGTGTGTGTGTGTCTCAGTGAGAGAGTGTGTGTGTGTGTGTCTCAGTGGGTGTGTGTGTGTGTATGTCTCAGTGAGAGTGTGTGTGTGTCTCAGTGAGAGTGTGTGTGTGTGTGTGTCTCAGTGAGAGTGTGTGTGTCTCAGTGAGAGTGTGTGTGTCTCAGTGAGAGTGTGTGTGTCTCAGTGAGAGTGTGTGTGTGTGTGTCTCAGTGAGAGTGTGTGTGTCTCAGTGAGAGTGTGTGTGTGTGTCTCAGTGAGAGTGTGTGTGTGTGTCTCAGTGAGAGTGTGTGTGTGTGTCTCAGTGAGAGAGTGTGTGTGTGTGTCAGTGAGAGAGTGTGTGTGTGTGTCTCAGTGAGAGTGTGTGTGTGTGTCTCTGTGAGAGTGTTTATGTGTGTGTCTGTGAGTGTGTGTGTGTCTGTGAGTGTGTGTGTGTCTGTGAGTGTGTGTGTGTGTGTGTGTGTGTCTGTGTGTGTGTGTGTGTGTGTGTGTGTTTCTCAGTGAGAGTGTGTGTGTCTCAGTGAGAGTGTGTGTGTCTCAGTGAGAGTGTGTGTGTGTGTGTCTCAGTGAGAGTGTGTGTGTCTCAGTGAGAGTGTGTGTGTCTCAGTGAGAGTGTGTGTGTCTCAGTGAGAGTGTGTGTGTGTGTCTCAGTGAGAGTGTGTGTGTGTGTCTCAGTGAGAGTGTGTGTGTGTGTCTCAGTGAGAGAGTGTGTGTGTGTGTCAGTGAGAGAGTGTGTGTGTGTGTCTCAGTGAGAGTGTGTGTGTGTGTCTCTGTGAGAGTGTTTATGTGTGTGTCTGTGAGTGTGTGTGTGTCTGTGAGTGTGTGTGTGTCTGTGAGTGTGTGTGTGTCTGTGAGTGTGTGTGTGTGTGTGTGTGTGTCTGTGTGTGTGTGTGTGTGTGTGTGTGTGTCTCAGTGAGAGAGTGTGTGTGTGTGTTTCTCAGTGAGAGAGTGTGTGTGTGTGTTTCTCAGTGAGAGAGTGTGTGAGTGTGTGTCTCAGTGAGAGAGTGTGCGTGTGTGTGTGTGTGTCTCAGTGAGAGTGTGTGTGTCTCAGTGAGAGTGTGTGTGTGTGTCTCAGTGAGAGTGTGTGTGTGTGTCTCAGTGAGAGAGTGTGTGTGTGTGTCAGTGAGAGAGTGTGTGTGTGTGTCTCAGTGAGAGTGTGTGTGTGTGTCTCTGTGAGAGTGTTTATGTGTGTGTCTGTGAGTATGTGTGTGTCTGTGAGTGTGTGTGTGTCTGTGAGTGTGTGTGTGTCTGTGAGTGTGTGTGTGTCTGTGAGTGTGTGTGTGTCTGTGAGTGTGTGTGTGTGTGTGTGTGTGTCTGTGTGTGTGTGTGTGTCTCAGTGAGAGAGTGTGTGTGTGTGTTTCTCAGTGAGAGAGTGTGTGTGTGTGTTTCTCAGTGAGAGAGTGTGTGAGTGTGTGTCTCAGTGAGAGAGTGTGCGTGTGTGTGTCTCAGTGAGGGAGTGTGTGTGTGTCTGTGAGAGTGTGTGTGTGTCTCAGTGAGAGTGTCTGTGTGTGTCTCAGTGAGAGTGTGTGTGTGTGTGTGTGTCTCAGTGAGA
>NC_092784.1:60381037-60448537 GCF_047496795.1 Chiloscyllium punctatum
GAGAGAGTGTGTGTGTGTCTCAGTGAGAGAGTGTGTGTGTGTCTCAGTGAGAGAGTGTGTGTGTCTCAGTGAGAGAGTGTGTGTGTGTGTGTCAGTGAGAGAGTGTGTGTGTGTGTGTCTCAGTGAGAGAGTGTGTGTGTGTCTCAGTGAGAGAGTGTGTGTGTGTGTGTGTCAGTGAGAGAGTGTGTGTGTGTCTCAGTGAGAGAGTGTGTGTGTGTCTCAGTGAGAGAGTGTGTGTGTGTCTCAGTGAGAGAGTGTGTGTGTGTCTCAGTGAGAGAGTGTGTGTGTGTGTGTGTCTCAGTGAGAGAGTGTGTGTGTGTGTGTCTCAGTGAGAGAGTGTGTGTGTCTCAGTGAGAGAGTGTGTGTGTCTCAGTGAGAGAGTGTGTGTGTCTCAGTGAGAGTGTGTGTGTGTCTCAGTGAGAGAGTGTGTGTGTGTGTCTCAGTGAGAGAGTGTGTGTGTGTGTCTCAGTGAGAGAGTGTGTGTGTCTTAGTGAGTGTGTGTGTGTGTGTGTGTGTCTCAGTGAGTGTGTGTGTGTGTGTGTGTCTCAGTGAGAGTGTGTGTGTGTGTGTGTGTCTCAGTGAGAGTGTGTGTGTGTGTGTGTGTCTCAGTGAGAGAGTGTGTGTGTGTCTCAGTGAGAGTGTGTGTGTGTGTCTCAGTGAGAGTGTGTGTGTGTGTGTGTCTCAGTGAGAGTGTGTGTGTGTGTGTGTCTCAGTGAGAGTGTGTGTGTGTGTGTCTCAGTGAGAGTGTGTGTGTGTGTGTCTCAGTGAGAGTGTGTGTGTGTGTGTGTCTCAGTGAGAGTGTGTGTGTGTCTCAGTGAGAGTGTGTGTGTGTCTCAGTGAGAGAGTGTGTGTGTCTCAGTGAGAGAGTGTGTGTGTGTCTCAGTGAGAGAGAGTGTGTGTGTGTCTCAGTGAGAGAGAGTGTGTGTGTGTCTCAGTGAGAGAGTGTGTGTGTGCGTCTCAGTGAGAGTGTGTGTGTGTGTGTGTCTCAGTGAGAGTGTGTGTGTGTCTCAGTGAGAGAGTGTGTGTGTCTCAGTGAGAGAGTGTGTGTGTGTCTCAGTGAGAGTGTGTGCGTGTGTCTCAGTGAGAGTGTGTGCGTGTGTCTCAGTGAGAGAGTGTGTGCGTGTGTCTCAGTGAGAGTGTGTGCGTGTGTCTCAGTGAGAGAGTGTGTGCGTGTGTCTCAGTGAGAGAGTGTGTGTGTGTGTGTCTCAGTGAGAGAGTGTGTGTGTGTGTCTCAGTGAGAGAGTGTGTGTGTGTGTCTCAGTGAGAGTGTGTGCGTGTGTCTCAGTGAGAGAGTGTGTGCGTGTGTCTCAGTGAGAGTGTGTGCGTGTGTCTCAGTGAGAGAGTGTGTGCGTGTGTCTCAGTGAGAGAGTGTGTGTGTGTGTGTCTCAGTGAGAGAGTGTGTGTGTGTGTCTCAGTGAGAGTGTGTGCGTGTGTCTCAGTGAGAGTGTGTGCGTGTGTCTCAGTGAGAGAGTGTGTGCGTGTGTCTCAGTGAGAGTGTGTGCGTGTGTCTCAGTGAGAGAGTGTGTGCGTGTGTCTCAGTGAGAGAGTGTGTGTGTGTGTGTCTCAGTGAGAGAGAGTGTGTGTGTGTCTCAGTGAGAGAGTGTGTGTGTGTGTCTCAGTGAGAGAGTGTGTGTGTCTCAGTGAGAGTGTGTGTGTGTGTGTGTCTCAGTGAGAGTGTGTGTCTGTGTGTGTCTCAGTGAGAGTGTCTGTGTGTGTCTCAGTGAGAGAGTGTGTGTGTGTGTGTCTCAGTGAGAGACTGTGTGTGTCTCAGTGAGAGAGTGTGTGTGTCTCAGTGAGAGTGTGTGTGTGTGTGTGTGTCTCAGTGAGAGTGTGTGTGTGTCTCAGTGAGAGAGTGTGTGTGTGTCTCAGTGAGAGAGTGTGTGTGTGTGTGTCTCAGTGAGAGAGTGTGTGTGTCTCAGTGAGAGAGTGTGTGTGTCTCAGTGAGAGAGTGTGTGTGTCTCAGTGAGAGAGTGTGTGTGTCTCAGTGAGAGAGTGTGTGTGTGTGTCAGTGAGAGAGTGTGTGTGTGTGTGTGTCTCAGTGAGAGAGAGTGTGTGTGTGTGTCTCAGTGAGAGAGTGTGTGTGTGTGTCTCAGTGAGAGAGAGTGTGTGTGTGTGTGTCTCAGTGAGAGAGAGTGTGTGTGTGTGTGTGTGTCTCAGTGAGAGAGAGTGTGTGTGTGTGTGTGTCTCAGTGAGAAGGTGTGTGTGTGTGTGTCTCAGTGAGAGAGTGTGTGTGTGTGTGTGTGTGTCTCAGTGAGAGAGTGTGTGTGTGTGTGTCTCAGTGAGAGAGTGTGTGTGTGTGTGTGTGTGTGTGTCTCAGTGAGAGAGTGTGTGTGTGTGTGTCTCAGTGAGAGAGAGTGTGCGTGTGTGTCTCAGTGAGAAGGTGTGTGTGTGTGTCTCAGTGAGAGAGAGTGTGTGTGTGTGTCTCAGTGAGAAGGTGTGTGTGTGTGTCTCAGTGAGAGAGAGTGTGTGTGTGTGTCTCAGTGAAAGAGTGTGTGTGTGTCTCAGTGAGAGAGTGTGTGTGTGTGTGTCTCAGTGAGAAGGTGTGTGTGTGTGTCTCAGTGAGAGAGAGTGTGTGTGTGTGTCTCAGTGAGAGAGAGTGTGTGTGTGTGTCTCAGTGAGAGTGTGTGTGTGTCTCAGTGAGAGAGTGTGTGTGTCTCAGTGAGAGAGTGTGTGTGTCTCAGTGAGAGAGTGTGTGTGTCTCAGTGAGAGAGTGTGTGTGTGTGTGTCAGTGAGAGAGTGTGTGTGTGTGTGTCAGTGAGAGAGTGTGTGTGTGTGTCTCAGTGAGAGAGTGTGTGTGTGTGTGTCTCAGTGAGAGAGTGTGTGTGTGTGTGTCTCAGTGAGAGAGTGTGTGTGTGTCTCAGTGAGAGAGTGTGTGTGTGTCTCAGTGAGAGAGTGTGTGTGTGTGTGTCTCAGTGAGAGAGTGTGTGTGTCTCAGTGAGAGAGTGTGTGTGTCTCAGTGAGAGAGTGTGTGCGTGTGTCTCAGTGAGAGTGTGTGTGTGTCTCAGTGAGAGAGTGTGTGTGTGTCTCAGTGAGAGAGTGTGTGTGTGTCTCAGTGAGAGAGAGTGTGTGTGTCTCAGTGAGAGAGTGTGTGTGTCTCAGTGAGAGAGTGTGTGTGTGTGTGTCTCAGTGAGAGAGTGTGTGTGTCTCAGTGAGAGAGTGTGTGTGTCTCAGTGAGAGAGTGTGTGTGTCTCAGTGAGAGAGTGTGTGTGTGTGTGTGTCAGTGAGAGAGTGTGTGTGTGTGTGTCTCAGTGAGAGTGTGTGTGTGTCTCAGTGAGAGTTTTTGTGTGTCTCAGTGAGAGAGTGTGTGTGTCTCAGTGAGAGAGTGTGTGTGTGTGTGTCAGTGAGAGAGTGTGTGTGTGTGTCTCAGTGAGAGAGAGTGTGTGTGTGTGTGTGTGTGTGTGTCTCAGTGAGAGTGTGTGTGTGTGTGTGTGTGTCTCAGTGAGAGAGTGTGTGTGTGTGTCTCAGTGAGAGAGTGTGTGTGTGTGTCTCAGTGAGAGAGAGTGTGTGTGTGTGTCTCAGTGAGAGAGAGTGTGTGTGTGTCTCAGTGAGAGAGTGTGTGTGTGTGTGTCTCAGTGAGAGAGTGTGTGTGTGTGTGTGTGTGTGTGTGTGTCTCAGTGAGAGAGTGTGTGTGTGTGTGTGTGTGTGTCTCAGTGAGAGTGTGTGTGCGTGTGTCTCAGTGAGAGAGAGTGTGTGTGTGTGTCTCAGTGAGAGAGTGTGTGTGTGTGTCTCAGTGAGAGAGTGTGTGTGTGTGTGTGTGTGTCTCAGTGAGAGAGTGTGTGTGTGTGTGTCTCAGTGAGAAGGTGTGTGTGTGTGTGTGTCTCAGTGAGAGTGTGTGTGTGTGTCTCAGTGAGAGAGTGTGTGTGTGTGTCTCAGTGAGAGAGTGTGTGTGTGTGTCTCAGTGAGAGTGTGTGTGTGTGTGTCTCAGTGAGAGTGTATGTGTGTGTGTCTCAGTGAGAAGGTGTGTGTGTGTGTCTCAGTGAGAGTGTGTGTGTGTGTGTCTCAGTGAGAGTGTGTGTGTGTGTGTCTCAGTGAGAGAGAGTGTGTGTGTGTCTCAGTGAGAGAGAGTGTGTGTGTGTCTCAGTGAGAGAGAGTGTGTGTGTGTCTCAGTGAGAGAGAGTGTGTGTGTGTGTCTCAGTGAGAGTGTGTGTGTGTGTCTCAGTGAGAGAGTGTGTGTGTGTCTCAGTGAGAGAGTGTGTGTGTGTGTCTCAGTGAGAGAGTGTGTGTGTGTGTCTCAGTGAGAGTGTGTGTGTGTGTGTCTCAGTGAGAGTGTGTGTGTGTGTGTCTCAGTGAGAGTGTGTGTGTGTGTGTCTCAGTGAGAGAGAGTGTGTGTGTGTCTCAGTGAGAGAGAGTGTGTGTGTGTGTCTCAGTGAGAGAGAGTGTGTGTCTCAGTCAGAGAGTGTGTGTGTGTGTCTCAGTGAGAGAGTGTGTGTGTGTGTGTGTCTCAGTGAGAGAGAGTGTGTGTGTGTCTCAGTGAGAGAGTGTGTGTGTCTCAGTGAGAGAGTGTGTGTGTCTCAGTGAGAGTGTGTGTGTGTCTCAGTGAGAGAGTGTGTGTGTGTGTGTCTCAGTGAGAAGGTGTGTGTGTGTGTGTGTGTCTCAGTGAGAGAGTGAGTGTGTGTGTGTCTCAGTGAGAGTGTGTGTGTGTCTCAGTGAGAGAGTGTGTGTGTGTGTGTCTCAGTGAGAGTGTGTGTGTGTGTCTCAGTGAGAGAGAGAGTGTGTGTGTGTCACAGTGAGAGTGTGTGTGTGTGTGTCTCAGTGAGAGTGTGTGTGTGTGTCTCAGTGAGAGAGAGAGTGTGTGTGTGTCACAGTGAGAGTGTGTGTGTGTGTGTCTCAGTGAGAGAGTGTGTGTGTGTGTGTCTCAGTGAGAGTGTGTGTGTGTGTGTGTCTCAGTGAGAGTGTGTGTGTGTGTGTCTCAGTGAGAGTGTGTGTGTGTGTGTCTCAGTGAGAGTGTGTGTGTGTGTGTCTCAGTGAGAGTGTGTGTGTGTGTGTCTCAGTGAGAGTGTGTGTGTGTGTGTCTCAGTGAGAGTGTGTGTGTGTGTGTCTCAGTGAGAGAGTGTGTGTGTGTCTCAGTGAGAGAGTGTGTGTGTGTGTCTCAGTGAGAGTGTGTGTGTGTCTCAGTGAGAGAGTGTGTGTGTGTCTCAGTGAGAGAGAGTGTGTGTGTGTCTCAGTCAGAGAGTGTATGTGTGTGTGTCTCAGTGAGAAGGTGTGTGTGTGTGTGTGTGTCTCAGTGAGAGAGTGTGTGTGTGTGTGTCTCAGTGAGAGTGTGTGTGTGTGTGTCTCAGTGAGAGTGTGTGTGTGTGTGTCTCAGTGAGAGAGTGTGTGTGTGTCTCAGTGAGAGTGTGTGTGTGTGTCTCAGTGAGAGTGTGTGTGTGTGTGTCAGTGAGAGTGTGTGTGTGTGTGTCTCAGTGAGAGTGTGTGTGTGTGTGTCTCAGTGAGAGAGTGTGTGTGTGTCTCAGTGAGAGAGTGTGTGTGTGTGTCTCAGTGAGAGTGTGTGTGTGTGTCTCAGTGAGAGTGTGTGTGTGTGTGTCAGTGAGAGTGTGTGTGTGTGTGTCTCAGTGAGAGTGTGTGTGTGTCTCAGTGAGAGAGTGTGTATGTGTCTCAGTGAGAGAGAGTGTGTGTGTGTCTGTCAGAGAGTGTATGTGTGTGTGTCTCAGTGAGAGTGTGTGTCTGAGTGTGTCTCAGTGAGAGAGTGTCTGTGTGTGTCTCAGTGAGAGAGTGTGTGTGTGTCTCAGTGAGAGAGTGTGTGTGTGTCTCAGTGAGAGTGTGTGTGTGTCTCAGTGAGAGTGTGTATGTGTCTCAGTGAGAGAGTGTGTGTGTCTCAGTGCGAGAGTGTGTGTTTCTCTGAGAGAGTGTGTGTGTCTCAGTGAGAGAGTGTGTGTGTGTGTCTCAGTGAGAGAGTGTGTGTGTGTGTCTCAGTGAGAGAGTGTGTGTGTGTGTCTCAGTGAGAGAGTGTGTGTGTGTGTCTCAGTGAGAGAGTGTGTGTGTGTGTCTCAGTGAGAGAGTGTGTGTGTGTGTCTCAGTGAGAGAGTGTGTGTGTGTGTCTCAGTGAGAGAGTGTGTGTGTGTGTCTCAGTGAGAGAGTGTGTGTGTGTGTCTCAGTGAGAGAGTGTGTGTGTGTCTCAGTGAGAGAGTGTGTGCGTGTGTGTCTCAGTGAGAGAGTGTGTGTGTGTCTCAGTGAGAGAGTGTGTGTGTGTGTCTCAGTGAGAGAGTGTGTGTGTGTGTCTCAGTGAGAGAGTGTGTGTGTGTGTGTGTGTCTCAGTGAGAGAGTGTGTGTGTGTGTCTCAGTGAGAGTGTGTGTGTGTGTGTGTGTGTCTCAGGGAGAGTGTGTGTGTGTGTCTCAGTGAGAGAGTGTGTGTGTGTGTGTGTGTCTCAGGGAGAGTGTGTGTGTGTGTCTCAGTGAGAGTGTGTGTGTGTGTCTCAGTGAGAGTGTGTGTGTGTGTGTCTCAGTGAGAGTGTGTGTGTGTGTCTCAGTGAGAGTGTGTGTGTGTGTCTCAGTGAGAGTGTGTGTGTGTGTCTCAGTGAGAGTGTGTGTGTGTGTGTGTGTCTCAGTGAGAGTGTGTGTGTCTCAGTGAGAGTGTGTGTGTCTCAGTGAGAGAGTGAGAGTGTGTGTGTCTCAGTGAGAGTGTGTGTGTGTGTGTGTGTGTCTCAGTGAGAGTGTGTGTGTGTGTCTCAGTGAGAGTGTGTGTGTGTGTGTGTCTCAGTGAGAGTGTGTGTGTGTGTCTCAGTGAGAGTGTGTGTGTGTGTCTCAGTGAGAGTGTATGTGTGTGTGTCTGTGAGAGTGTGTGTGTGTCTGTGTGTGTGTCTGTGAGAGTGTCTGTGTGTGTGTCTGTGAGAGTGTGTGTGTGTGTGTGTGTCTGTGAGTGTGTGTGTGTGTGTCTGTGAGTGTGTGTGTGTGTCTGTGAGTGTGTGTGTGTGTCTCAGTGAGTGTGTGTGTGTGTCTCAGTGAGTGTGTGTGTGTGTCTCAGTGAGAGTGTGTGTGTGTGTCTCAGTGAGAGTGTGTGTGTGTGTCTCAGTGAGAGAGTGAGTGTGTGTGTGTCTCAGTGAGAGTGTGTGTGTGTGTCTCAGTGAGAGTGTGTGTGTGTGTCTCAGTGAGAGTGTGTGTGTGTGTGTGTGTGTCTCAGTGAGAGTGTGTGTGTGTGTCTCAGTGAGTGTGTGTGTGTGTGTGTGTCTCAGGGAGAGTGTGTGTGTGTGTCTCAGTGAGAGTGTGTGTGTGTGTCTCAGTGAGAGTGTGTGTGTGTGTGTCTCAGTGAGAGTGTGTGTGTGTGTCTCAGTGAGAGTGTGTGTGTGTGTCTCAGTGAGAGTGTGTGTGTGTGTCTCAGTGAGAGTGTGTGTGTGTGTGTGTGTCTCAGTGAGAGTGTGTGTGTCTCAGTGAGAGTGTGTGTGTCTCAGTGAGAGAGTGAGAGTGTGTGTGTCTCAGTGAGAGTGTGTGTGTGTGTGTGTGTGTCTCAGTGAGAGTGTGTGTGTGTGTCTCAGTGAGAGTGTGTGTGTGTGTGTGTCTCAGTGAGAGTGTGTGTGTGTGTCTCAGTGAGAGTGTGTGTGTGTGTCTCAGTGAGAGTGTATGTGTGTGTGTCTGTGAGAGTGTGTGTGTGTCTGTGTGTGTGTCTGTGAGAGTGTCTGTGTGTGTGTCTGTGAGAGTGTGTGTGTGTGTGTGTGTCTGTGAGTGTGTGTGTGTGTGTCTGTGAGTGTGTGTGTGTGTCTGTGAGTGTGTGTGTGTGTCTCAGTGAGTGTGTGTGTGTGTCTCAGTGAGTGTGTGTGTGTGTCTCAGTGAGAGTGTGTGTGTGTGTCTCAGTGAGAGTGTGTGTGTGTGTCTCAGTGAGAGAGTGAGTGTGTGTGTGTCTCAGTGAGAGTGTGTGTGTGTGTCTCAGTGAGAGTGTGTGTGTGTGTCTCAGTGAGAGTGTGTGTGTGTGTGTGTGTGTCTCAGTGAGAGTGTGTGTGTGTGTCTCAGTGAGTGTGTGTGTGTGTCTCAGTGAGAGTGTGTGTGTGTGTCTCAGTGAGAGTGTGTGTGTGTGTCTCGGTGAGAGTGTGTGTGTGTGTGTCTCGGTGAGAGTGTGTGTGTGTGTCTCAGTGAGAGAGTGAGTGTGTGTGTGTCTCAGTGAGAGTGTGTGTGTGTGTGTGTGTCTCAGTGAGAGTGTGTGTGTGTGTGTGTCTCAGTGAGAGTGTGTGTGTGTGTGTGTCTCAGTGAGAGTGTGTGTGTGTGTGTGTCTCAGTGAGAGTGTGTGTGTGTGTGTGTCTCAGTGAGAGTGTGTGTGTGTGTGTGTGTGTCTCAGTGAGAGTGTGTGTGTCTCAGTGAGAGTGTGTGTGTCTCAGTGAGAGTGTGTGTGTGTGTCTCAGTGAGAGTGTGAGTGTGTGTGTCTCAGTGAGAGTGTGTGTGTGTGTGTGTGTCTCAGTGAGAGTGTGTGTGTGTGTCTCAGTGAGAGTGTGTGTGTGTGTGTCTCAGTGAGAGTGTGTGTGTGTGTGTCTCAGTGAGAGTGTGTGTGTGTGTGTCTCAGTGAGAGTGTGTGTGTGTGTGTCTCAGTGAGAGTGTGTGTGTGTGTGTCTCAGTGAGAGTGTGTGTGTGTGTGTCTCAGTGAGAGTGTGTGTGTGTGTGTCTCAGTGAGAGTGTGTGTGTGTGTGTGTGTCTCAGTGAGAGTGTGTGTGTCTCAGTGAGAGTGTGTGTGTGTGTCTGTGAGAGTGTCTGTGTGTGTGTCTGTGAGAGTGTCTGTGTGTGTGTCTGTGAGAGTGTGTGTGTGTGTGTGTCTGTGAGTGTGTGTGTGTGTCTGTGAGTGTGTGTGTGTGTCTGTGAGTGTGTGTGTGTGTCAGTGAGTGTGTGTGTGTGTCAGTGAGTGTGTGTGTGTGTCAGTGAGAGTGTGTGTGTGTCTCAGTGAGAGTGTGTGTGTGTGTCTCAGTGAGAGTGTGTGTGTGTGTCTCAGTGAGAGAGTGTGTGTGTGTGTCTCAGTGAGAGAGTATGTGTGTGTCTCAGTGAGAGAGAGTGTGTGTGTGTGTGTGTCTCAGTGAGAGAGAGTGTGTGTGTGTCTCAGTGAGAGAGTGTGTGTGTGTGTCTCAGTGAGAGAGAGTGTGTGTGTGTCTCAGTGAGAGAGTGTGTGTGTGTGTCTCAGTGAGAGAGAGTGTGTGTGTGTCTCAGTGAGAGAGTGTGTGTGTGTGTCTCAGTGAGAGAGTGTGTGTGTGTGTCTCAGTGAGAGAGTGTGTGTGTGTGTCTCAGTGAGAGAGTGTGTGTGTGTGTCTCAGTGAGAGTGTGTGTGTGTCTCAGTGAGAGTGTGTGTGTGTCTCAGTGAGAGTGTGTGTGTGTGTCTCAGTGAGAGTGTGTGTGTGTGTCTCAGTGAGAGAGTGTGTGTGTGTGAGTCTCAGTGAGAGAGTGTGTGTGTGTGTCTCAGTGAGAGTGTGTGTGTGTGTGTCTCAGTGAGAGTGTGTGTGTGTGTGTCTCAGTGAGAGTGTGTGTGTGTGTGACTCAGTGAGAGTGTGTGTGTGTGTGTCTCAGTGAGAGTGTGTGAGTGTGTGTCTCAGTGAGAGTGTGTGTGTGTGTGTCTCAGTGAGAGTGTGTGTGTGTGTGTGTCTCAGTGAGAGTGTGTGTGTGTGTGTGTCTCAGTGAGAGTGTGTGTGTCTCAGTGAGAGTGTCTGTGTGTGTGTCTGTGAGAGTGTCTGTGTGTGTGTCTGTGAGTGTGTGTGTGTGTCTGTGAGTGTGTGTGTGTGTCTGTGAGTGTGTGTGTGTGTCAGTGAGTGTGTGTGTGTGTCAGTGAGTGTGTGTGTGTGTCTCAGTGAGAGTGTGTGTGTGTGTGTCTCAGTGAGAGTGTGTGTGTGTGTCTCAGTGAGAGTGTGTGTGTGTGTCTCAGTGAGAGTGTGTGTGTGTGTGTCTGTGAGAGTGTGTGTGTCTCAGTGAGAGAGTGTGTGTGTGTGTCTCAGTGAGAGTGTGTGTGTCTCAGTGAGAGTGTGTGTGTCTCAGTGAGAGTGTGTGTGTGTGTCTCAGTGAGAGAGTGTGTGTGTGTGTGTCTCAGTGAGAGAGTGTGTGTGTGTGTGTCTCAGTGAGAGAGTGTGTGTGTGTGTCTCAGTGAGAGAGTGTCTCAGTGAGAGTGTGTGTGTGTGTCTCAGTGAGAGAGTGTGTGTGTCTCAGTGAGAGAGTGTGTGTGTCTCAGTGAGAGTGTGTGTGTGTGTGTCTCAGTGAGAGTGTGTGTGTGTCTCAGGGAGAGTGTGTGTGTGTGTCTCAGTGAGAGTGTGTGTGTGTGTGTGTGTCTCAGTGAGAGAGTGTGTGTGTGTGTCTCAGTGAGAGAGTGTGTGTGTGTGTCTCAGTGAGAGTGTGTGTGTGTCTCAGTGAGAGTGTGTGTGTGTGTGTGTCTCAGTGAGAGAGTGTGTGTGTGTGTGTGTCTCAGTGAGAGTGTGTGTGTCTCAGTGAGAGTGTGTGTGTGTGTGTGTCTCAGTGAGAGTGTGTGTGTGTGTCTCAGTGAGAGTGTGTGTGTGTGTCTCAGTGAGAGTGTGTGTGTGTGTCTCAGTGAGAGTGTGTGTGTGTCTCAGTGAGAGTGTGTGTGTGTGTGTCAGTGAGAGAGTGTGTGTGTGTGTGTCTCAGTGAGAGTGTGTGTGTGTGTGTCTCAGTGAGAGTGTGTGTGTGTGTGTCTCAGTGAGAGAGAGTGTGTGTGTGTCTCAGTGAGAGAGTGTGTGTGTGTGTCTCAGTGAGAGAGAGTGTGTGTGTGTGTCTCAGTGAGAGAGTGTGTGTGTCTCAGTGAGAGAGTGTGTGTGTCTCAGTGAGAGTGTGTGTGTGTGTGTCTCAGTGAGAGAGTGTGTGTGTGTCTCAGGGAGAGTGTGTGTGTGTGTCTCAGGGAGAGTGTGTGTGTGTGTGTGTCTCAGTGAGATAGTGTGTGTGTGTGTCTCAGTGAGAGGGTGTGTGTGTGTGTGTCTCAGTGAGAGAGAGTGTGTGTGTGTGTGTCTCAGTGAGAGAGTATGTGTGTGTCTCAGTGAGAGAGTGTGTGTGTGTGTCTCAGTGAGAGTGTGTGTGTGTGTGTGTCTCAGTGAGAGAGTGTGTGTGTGTCTCAGTGAGAGAGTGTGTGTGTGTCTCAGTGAGAGTGTGTGTGTGTGTGTGTGTGTCTCAGTGAGAGTGTGTGTGTGTGTCTCAGTGAGAGTGTGTGTGTCTCAGTGAGAGTGTGTGTGTGTGTGTGTCTCAGTGAGAGTGTGTGTGTGTGTTCTCAGTGAGAGTGTGTGTGTGTGTGTCTCAGTGAGAGTGTGTGTGTGTGTGTCTCAGTGAGAGTGTGTGTGTGTGTGTCTCAGTGAGAGTGTGTGTGTGTCTGTGAGAGTGTCTGTGTGTGTCTCAGTGAGAGTGTGTGTGTGTGTCAGTGAGAGAGTGTGTGTGTGTGTCTCAGTGAGAGTGTGTGTGTGTGTGTGTCTCAGTGAGAGTGTGTGTGTGTGTCTCAGTGAGAGTGTGTGTGTGTGTGTGTCTCAGTGGGTGTGTGTGTGTGTATGTCTCAGTGAGAGAGAGTGTGTGTGTGTGTGTCTCTGTGAGTGTGTGTGTGTCTGTGAGTGTGTGTGTGTGTGTCTGTGAGAGTGTGTGTGTGTCTGTGAGAGTGTGTGTGTGTCTCTGTGTGTGTGTGTGTGTGTGTCTCAGTGAGAGAGTCTGTGTGTGTGTTTCTCAGTGAGAGTGTGTGTGTGTGTGTGTCTCAGTGAGGGAGTGTGTGTGTGTGTCTGAGTGTGTGTGTGTCTCAGTGAGAGAGTGTGTGTGTGTCTCAGTGAGAGAGTGTGTGTGTGTGTCTCAGTGAGTGAGTGTGTGTGTGTGTCTCAGTGAGAGAGTGTGTGTGTGTGTCTCAGTGAGAGAGTGTGTGTGTGTGTGTCTCAGTGAGAGAGTGTGTGTGTGTGTGTGTCTCAGTGAGAGAGTGTGTGTGTGTGTGTGTCTCAGTGAGAGAGTGTGTGTGTGTGTGTGTCTCAGTGAGAGAGTGTGTGTGTGTGTGTGTCTCAGTGAGAGAGAGAGTGTGTGTGTGTGTCTCAGTGAGAGTGTGTGTGTGTGTCTCAGTGAGAGAGTGTGTGTGTGTGTGTCTCAGTAAGAGTGTGTGTGTGTGTCTCAGTGAGAGAGTATGTGTGTGTGTCTGTGAGAGTGTGTGTGTGTGTGTCTGTGAGAGTGTGTGTGTGTGTGTCTGTGAGAGTGTGTGTGTGTGTGTCTGTGAGAGTGTGTGTGTGTCTGTGAGAGTCTGTGTGTGTCTGTGAGAGTGTGTGTGTGTGTTTCTCAGTGAGTGTGTGTTTGTGTCTGAGTGTGTGTGTGTCTCAGTGAGAGAGTGTGTGTGTGTGTGTCTCAGTGAGAGTGTGTGTGTGTGTCTCAGTGAGAGTGTGTGTGTGTGTCTCAGTGAGAGAGTATGCGTGTGTGTCTGTGAGAGTGTGTGCGTGTGTGTCTGTGAGAGTGTGTGTGTGTCTGAGAGTGTGTGTGTGTCTGAGTGTGTGTGTGTCTCAGTGAGAGTGTGTGTGTGTGTGTGTCTCAGTGAGAGAGTGTGTGTGTGTGTGTCTCAGTGAGTGTGTGCGTGTGTGTCTGTGAGAGTGTGTGTGTGTCTGAGAGTGTGTGTGTGTCTGAGTGTGTGTGTGTCTCAGTGAGAGAGTGTGTGTGTGTCTCAGTGAGTGTGTGTGTGTGTCTCAGTGAGTGTGTGTGTGTGTCTCAGTGAGTGTGTGTGTGTGTCTCAGTGAGAGTGTGTGTGTGTCTCAGTGAGAGAGTGTGTGTGTGTGTGTCTCAGTGAGTGTGTGTGTGTGTCTCAGTGAGAGTGTGTGTGTGTGTGTCTCAGTGAGAGTGTGTGTGTGTGTCTCAGTGAGAGAGAGTGTGTGTGTCTCAGTGAGAGAGAGTGTGTGTCTCAGTGAGAGAGAGTGTGTGTGTCTCAGTGAGAGAGTGTGTGTGTGTCTCAGTGAGAGAGAGTGTGTGTGTCTCAGTGAGAGTGTGTGTGTGTGTTGTCTCAGTGAGAGTGTGTGTGTGTGTCTCAGTGAGAGAGAGAGTGTGTGTGTGTGTCAGTGTGTGTGTGTGTCTCAGTGAGAGTGTGTGTGTGTGTCTCAGTGAGAGTGTGTGTGTGTGTCTCAGTGAGAGAGAGTGTGTGTGTCTCAGTGAGAGAGAGTGTGTGTGTCTCAGTGAGAGAGAGTGTGTGTGTCTCAGTGAGATAGAGAGTGTGTGTGTGTCTCAGTGAGAGAGTGTGTGTGTGTCTCAGTGAGAGAGTGTGTGTGTGTCTCAGTGAGAGAGTGTGTGTGTGTCTCAGTGAGAGAGTGTGTGTGTGATTGTCTCTGTGCGAGTGTGTGTGCGTGTGTCTCAGTGAGAGTGTGTGTGTGTGTCTCAGTGAGAGAGTGTGTGTGTGTGTGTCTGTGAGAGTGTGTGTGTGTGTGTCTGTGAGAGTGTGTGTGTGTGTGTCTGTGAGAGTGTGTGTGTGTGTGTCTGTGAGAGTGTGTGTGTGTCTGTGAGAGTGTGTGTGTGTCTGAGAGTGTGTGTGTGTCTCAGTGAGAGTGTGTGTGTGTGTCTCAGTGAGAGTGTGTGTGTGTGTCTCAGTGAGAGTGTGTGTGTGTGTCTCAGTGAGAGTGTGTGTGTGTGTGTCTCAGTGAGAGTGTGTGTGTGTGTCTCAGTGAGAGAGTGTGTGTGTGTGTCTGTGAGAGTGTGTGTGTGTGTGTCTGTGAGAGTGTGTGTGTGTCTGTGAGAGTGTGTGTGTGTCTGTGAGAGTGTGTGTATCTGTGAGAGTGTGTGTGTCTGTGAGAGTGTGTGTGTCTGTGAGAGTGTGTGTGTCTGTGAGAGTGTGTGTGTCTGTGAGAGTGTGTGTGTCTGTGAGAGTGTGTGTGTCTGTGAGAGTGTGTGTGTCTGTGAGAGTGTGTGTGTGTCTGAGAGTGTGTGTGTGTGTCTCAGTGAGAGTGTGTGTGCGTGTGTCTCAGTGAGAGTGTGTGTGTGTGTCTCAGTGAGAGTGTGTGTGTGCGTCTCAGTGAGAGAGTATGTGTGTGTGTCTGTGAGAGTGTGTGTGTGTGTGTCTGTGAGAGTGTGTGTGTGTCTGTGAGAGTGTGTGTGTGTCTGTGAGAGTGTGTGTGTGTCTGTGAGAGTGTGTGTGTGTCTGAGTGTGTGTGTGTCTCAGTGAGAGTGTGTGTGTGTCTCAGTGAGAGTGTGTGTGTGTCTCAGTGAGTGTGTGTGTGTCTCAGTGAGTGTGTGTGTGTGTCTCAGTGAGTGTGTGTGTGTGTCTCAGTGAGTGTGTGTGTGTGTCTCAGTGAGAGTGTGTGTGTGTCTCAGAGAGAGAGTGTGTGTGTGTGTGTCTCAGTGAGTGTGTGTGTGTGTCTCAGTGAGAGAGAGTGTGTGTGTCTCAGTGAGAGAGAGTGTGTGTGTCTCAGTGAGAGTGTGTGTGTGTTGTCTCAGTGAGAGTGTGTGTGTGTGTCTCAGTGAGAGAGAGTGTGTGTGTGTGTCTCAGTGAGAGAGTGTGTGTGTGTCTCAGTGAGTGTGTGTGTGTGTCTCAGTGAGTGTGTGTGTGTGTCTCAGTGAGTGTGTGTGTGTGTCTCAGTGAGTGTGTGTGTGTGTCTCAGTGAGAGTGTGTGTGTGTCTCAGTGAGAGAGTGTGTGTGTGTGTGTCTCAGTGAGTGTGTGTGTGTGTCTCAGTGAGAGTGTGTGTGTGTGTGTCTCAGTGAGAGTGTGTGTGTGTGTCTCAGTGAGAGAGAGTGTGTGTGTGTCTCAGTGAGAGAGAGTGTGTGTGTCTCAGTGAGAGAGAGTGTGTGTGTCTCAGTGAGAGAGAGTGTGTGTGTCTCAGTGAGAGAGAGTGTGTGTGTCTCAGTGAGAGAGTGTGTGTGTGTCTCAGTGAGAGTGTGTGTGTGTGTTGTCTCAGTGAGAGTGTGTGTGTGTGTCTCAGTGAGAGAGAGAGTGTGTGTCTCAGTGAGAGAGAGTGTGTGTGTCTCAGTGAGAGTGTGTGTGTGTGTTGTCTCAGTGAGAGTGTGTGTGTGTGTCTCAGTGAGAGAGAGAGTGTGTGTGTGTGTCAGTGTGTGTGTGTGTCTCAGTGAGAGTGTGTGTGTGTGTCTCAGTGAGAGAGAGTGTGTGTGTCTCAGTGAGAGAGAGTGTGTGTGTCTCAGTGAGAGAGAGTGTGTGTGTCTCAGTGAGAGAGAGAGTGTGTGTGTGTCTCAGTGAGAGAGTGTGTGTGTGTCTCAGTGAGAGAGTGTGTGTGTGTCTCAGTGAGAGAGAGTGTGTGTGTCTCAGTGAGAGTGTGTGTGTGTGTGTCTCAGTGAGAGTGTGTGTGTGTGTTGTCTCAGTGAGAGTGTGTGTGTGTTGTCTCAGTGCGAGTGTGTGTGTCTCAGTGAGAGAGAGTGTGTGTGTGTGTCTCAGTGAGAGTGTGTGCGTGCGTCTCAGTGAGAGTGTGTGCGTGCGTGTGTCTCAGTGTGTGTGCGTGTGTCTCAGTGAGAGTGTGTGTGTGTGTCTCAGTGAGAGTGTGTGTGTGTGTCTCAGTGAGAGTGTGTGTGTGTGTCTCAGTGAGAGTGTGTGTGTGTGTGTCTGTGAGAGTGTGTGTGTGTGTGTCTGTGAGAGTGTGTGTGTCTCTGTGAGAGTGTGTGTGTCTCTGTGAGAGTGTGTGTGTGTCTGTGAGAGTGTGTGTGTCTGTGAGAGTGTGTGTGTCTGTGAGAGTGTGTGTGTCTGTGAGAGTGTGTGTGTGTCTCAGTGAGTGTGTGTGTGTGTCTCAGTGAGAGTGTGTGTGTGTCTCAGTGAGAGTGTGTGTGTGTGTGTGTGTCTCAGTGAGAGAGTGTGTGTGTGTGTGTCTCAGTGAGAGAGTGTGTGTGTGTGTGTCTCAGTGAGAGAGAGTGTGTGTGTCTCAGTGAGAGTGTGTGTGTGTGTGTCTCAGTGAGAGTGTGTGTGTGTGTTGTCTCAGTGCGAGTGTGTGTGTCTCAGTGAGAGTGAGAGTGTGTGCGTGCGTCTCAGTGAGAGTGTGTGCGTGCGTGTGTCTCAGTGAGTGTGCGTGCATCTCAGTGAGAGTGTGTGTGTGTGTCTCAATGAGAGAGTGTGTGTGTGTGTCTCAGTGAGAGTGTGTGTGTGTCTCAGTGAGAGAGTGTGTGTGTGTGTGTGTCTCAGTGAGTGTGTGTGTCTCAGTGAGAGTGTGTGTGTGTGTCTCAGTGAGAGTGTGTGTGTGTGTCTCAGTGAGAGAGAGTGTGTGTGTCTCAGTGAGAGAGAGTGTGTGTGTCTCAGTGAGAGAGTGTGTGTGTGTGTCTCAGTGAGAGAGAGTGTGTGTGTCTCAGTGAGAGAGAGTGTGTGTCTCAGTGAGAGAGAGTGTGTGTGTCTCAGTGAGAGAGAGTGTGTGTGTCTCAGTGAGAGAGAGTGTGTGTGTCTCAGTGAGAGAGTGTGTGTGTGTCTCAGTGAGAGAGAGAGTGTGTGTGTGTGTCTCAGTGAGAGAGAGAGTGTGTGTGTGTCTCAGTGAGAGTGTGTGTGTGTGTCTCAGTGAGAGAGTGTGTGTGTGTCTCAGTGAGAGAGTGTGTGTGTGATTGTCTCTGTGAGAGAGTGTGTGCGTGTGTCTCAGTGAGAGTGTGTGTGTGTGTCTCAGTGAGAGTGTGTGTGTGTGTCTCAGTGAGAGAGTATGTGTGTGTGTCTGTGAGAGTGTGTGTGTGTGTGTCTGTGAGAGTGTGTGTGTGTCTGTGAGAGTGTGTGTGTGTCTGTGAGAGTGTGTGTGTGTCTGTGAGAGTGTGTGTGTGTCTGTGAGAGTGTGTGTGTGTCTCAGTGAGAGTGTGTGTGCGTGTGTCTCAGTGAGAGTGTGTGTGTGTGTCTCAGTGAGAGTGTGTGTGTGTGTCTCAGTGAGAGTGTGTGTGTGTGTCTCAGTGAGAGAGTATGTGTGTGTGTCTGTGAGAGTGTGTGTGTGTCTGTGAGAGTGTGTGTGTCTGTGAGAGTGTGTGTGTCTGTGAGAGTGTGTGTGTCTGTGAGAGTGTGTGTGTGTCTGAGAGTGTGTGTGTGTCTCAGTGAGAGTGTGTGTGTGTGTCTCTGAGAGTGTGTGTGTGTGTGTCTCAGTGAGAGTGTGTGTGTGTGTGTCTGTGAGAGTGTGTGTGTGTCTGTGAGAGTGTGTGTGTGTCTGTGAGAGTGTGTGTGTGTCTGTGAGAGTGTGTGTGTGTCTGAGAGTGTGTGTGTGTCTCAGTGAGAGTGTGTGTGTGTCTCAGTGAGAGAGTGTGTGTGTGTGTGTCTCAGTGAGAGAGTGTGTGTGTGTGTGTCTCAGTGAGTGTGTGTGTGTGTCTCAGTGAGTGTGTGTGTGTGTCTCAGTGAGTGTGTGTGTGTCTCAGTGAGTGTGTGTGTGGGTCTCAGTGAGAGTGTGTGTGTGTCTCAGTGAGAGAGTGTGTGTGTGTGTGTCTCAGTGAGAGAGAGTGTGTGTGTCTCAGTGAGAGAGAGTGTGTGTGTCTCAGTGAGAGAGAGTGTGTGTGTCTCAGTGAGAGAGAGTGTGTGTGTCTCAGTGAGAGAGAGTGTGTGTGTCTCAGTGAGAGAGAGTGTGTGTGTCTCAGTGAGAGTGTGTGTGTGTGTCTCAGTGAGAGAGTATGTGTGTGTGTCTGTGAGAGTGTGTGTGTGTGTGTCTGTGAGAGTGTGTGTGTGTCTGTGAGAGTGTGTGTGTGTCTGAGAGTGTGTGTGTGTCTCAGTGAGAGAGTGTGTGTGTGTGTGTCTCAGTGAGAGAGTGTGTGTGTGTGTGTCTCAGTGAGTGTGTGTGTGTGTCTCAGTGAGTGTGTGTGTGTGTCTCAGTGAGTGTGTGTGTGTGTCTCAGTGAGTGTGTGTGTGTGTCTCAGTGAGTGTGTGTGTGTGTCTCAGTGAGTGTGTGTGTGTCTCAGTGAGTGTGTGTGTGTGTCTCAGTGAGTGTGTGTGTGTGTCTCAGTGAGTGTGTGTGTGTCTCAGTGAGTGTGTGTGTGTCTCAGTGAAAGAGTGTGTGTGTGTGTGTCTCAGTGAGAGAGAGTGTGTGTGTCTCAGTGAGAGAGAGTGTGTGTGTTGTCTCAGTGCGAGTGTGTGTGTCTCAGTGAGAGTGAGAGTGTGTGTGTGTGTCTCAATGAGAGAGTGTGTGTGTGTGTCTCAGTGAGAGTGTGTGTGTGTCTCAGTGAGAGAGAGAGTGTGTGTGTGTCTCAGTGAGAGAGTGTGTGTGTGTGTGTCTCAGTGAGAGAGTGTGTGTGTGTGTGTCTCAGTGAGAGAGTGTGTGTGTGTGTGTCTCAGTGAGAGAGTGTGTGTGTCTCAGTGAGAGAGAGAGTGTGTGTGTGTCTCAGTGAGAGAGTGTGTGTGTGTGTGTCTCAGTGAGAGTGTGTGTGTGTGTGTGTCTCAGTGAGAGTGTGTGTGTGTGTCTGTGAGAGTGTGTGTGTGTCTGTGAGAGTGTGTCTGTGAGAGTGTGTGTGTGTGTCTCAGTGAGAGTGTGTGTGTGTGTCTCAGTGAGAGTGTGTGTGCGTGTGTCTCAGTGAGAGTGTGTGTGTGTGTCTCAGTGAGAGTGTGTGTGTGTGTCTCAGTGAGTGTGTGTGTGTGTCTCAGTGAGAGTGTGTGTGTGTCTCAGTGAGAGAGAGAGTGTGTGTGTGTCTCAGTGAGAGTGTGTGTGTGTGTGTCTGTGAGAGTGTGTGTGTGTCTCAGTGAGAGTGTGTGTGTGTGTCTCAGTGAGAGTGTGTGTGTGTGTCTCAGTGAGAGAGAGTGTGTGTGTCTCAGTGAGAGAGAGTGTGTGTGTCTCAGTGAGAGTGTGTGTGTGTGTTGTCTCAGTGAGAGTGTGTGTGCGTGCGTCTCAGTGAGAGTGTGTGTGCGTGCGTCTCAGTGAGAGTGTGTGCGTGCGTGTCAGTGAGTGTGCGTGCGTGTGTCTCAGTGAGTGTGCGTGCATCTCAGTGAGAGTGTGCGTGCATCTCAGTGAGAGTGTGCCTGTGTGTCTCAGTGAGAGTGTGTGTGTGTGTGTGTGTGTGTGTGTGTGTGTGTGTGTGTGTCTCAGTGAGAGAGTGTGTGTGTGTGTGTGTCTCAGTGAGAGAGTGTGTGTGTGTGTGTGTCTCAGTGAGAGAGTGTGTGTGTGTGTGTGTCTCAGTGAGAGAGTGTGTGTGTGTCTCAGTGAGAGAGTGTGTGTGTGTGTGTGTGTCTCAGTGAGTGAGTGTGTGTGTGTGTCTCAGTGAGAGAGTGTGTGTGTGTGTCTCAGTGAGAGAGTGTGTGCGTGTGTCTCAGTGAGAAGGTGTGTGTGTGTGTTGTCTCAGTGAGAGTGTGTGTGTGTGTCTCAGTGAGAGAGAGTGTGTGTGTGCGTCTCAGTGAGAGTGAGAGTGTGTGCGTGCGTCTCAGTGAGTGTGTGCGTGCGTCTCAGTGAGAGTGTGTGCGTGTGTGTCAGTGAGTGTGCGTGCGTGTGTCTCAGTGAGTGTGCGTGCATCTCAGTGAGAGTGTGCGTGTGTGTCTCAGTGAGAGTGTGTGTGTGTCTCAATGAGAGAGTGTGTGTGTGTGTGTGTCTCTGTGTCTCTGTGTGTGTGTGTGTGTCTCAGTGAGAGAGTGTGTGTGTGTGTCTCAGTGAGAGAGAGTGTGTGCGTGTGTCTCAGTGAGAAGGTGTGTGTGTGTGTGTCTCAGTGAGAGTGTGTGTGTGTGTCTCAGTGAGAGTGTGTCTCTGTGAGAGTGTGTGTGTGTCTCTGTGAGAGTGTGTGTGTGTGTGTGTCTCAGTGAGAGTGTGTGTGTGTGTCTCAGTGAGAGTGTGTGTGTGTGTCTCAGTGAGAGTGTGTGTGTGTCTCAGTGAGAGAGTGTGTGTGTGTGTGTGTGTCTCAGTGAGAGAGTGTGTGTGTGTGTGTCTCAGTGAGAGTGTGTGTGTGTGTCTCAGTGAGAGTGTGTGTGTGTGTCAGTGAGAGTGTGTGTGTGTGTCAGTGAGAGAGTGTGTATGTGTGTGTGTGTGTGTCAGTGAGAGTGTGTGTGTGTGTGTCAGTGAGAGTGTGTGTGTGTGTGTGTCAGTGAGAGTGTGTGTGTGTGTCTCAGTGAGAGTGTGTGTGTGTCTCAGTGAGAGTGTGTGTGTGTGTGTCTCAGTGGAGAGTGTGTGTGTGTGTGTGTCAGTGAGAGTGTGTGTGTGTCTCAGTGAGAGTGTGTGTGTGTGTCTCAGTGGAGAGTGTGTGTGTGTCAGTGAGAGTGTGTGTGTGTGTCAGTGAGAGTGTGTGTGTGTGTCAGTGAGAGAGAGTGTGTTTGTGTGTCAGTGAGTGAGAGTGTGTGTGTGTGTCAGTGAGAGTGTGTGTGTGTGTGTGTCAGTGAGAGTGTGTGTGTGTGTGTCAGTGAGAGTGTGTGTGTGTGTCAGTGAGAGTGTGTGTGTGTGTCAGTGAGAGAGAGTGTGTTTGTGTGTCAGTGAGTGAGAGTGTGTGTGTGTGTCAGTGAGAGTGTGTGTGTGTGTGTGTGTGTGTCAGTGAGAGTGTGTGTGTGTGTGTCAGTGAGAGTGTGTGTGTGTGTCAGTGAGAGTGTGTGTGTGTGTCAGTGAGAGTGTGTGTGTGTGTCAGTGAGTGAGAGTGTGTGTGTGTGTCAGTGAGTGAGAGTGTGTGTGTGTGTCAGTGAGAGAGAGTGTGTGTGTGTGTCAGTGAGAGAGAGTGTGTGTGTGTGTGTGTGTCAGTGAGAGTGTGTGTGTGTGTCAGTGAGAGTGTGTGTGTGTGTCAGTGAGTGAGAGTGTGTGTGTGTGTCAGTGAGAGAGAGTGTGTGTGTGTGTCAGTGAGAGAGAGTGTGTGTGTGTGTCAGTGAGAGAGAGTGTGTGTGTGTGTGTGTGTGTCAGTGAGAGTGTGTGTGTGTGTCAGTGAGAGTGTGTGTGTGTGTCAGTGAGAGTGTGTGTGTGTGTGTCAGTGAGAGTGTGTGTGTGTGTCAGTGAGAGTGTGTGTGTGTGTGTCAGTGAGAGTGTGTGTGTGTGTGTGTCAGTGAGAGAGTGTGTGTGTGTGTCAGTGAGAGTGTGTGTGTGTGTGTGTCAGTGAGAGAGTGTGTGTGTGTGTCAGTGAGAGTGTGTGTGTGTGTGTCAGTGAGAGAGTGTGTGTGTGTGTCAGTGAGAGAGTGTGTGTGTGTGTCAGTGAGAGAGTGTGTGTGTGTGTCAGTGAGAGTGTGTGTGTGTGTCAGTGAGAGAGTGTGTGTGTGTGTCTCAGTGAGAGTGTGTGTGTGTGTCTCAGTGAGAGAGTGTGTGTGTGTGTCAGTGAGAGAGTGTGTGTGTGTGTCAGTGAGAGAGTGTGTGTGTGTGTCAGTGAGAGTGTGTGTGTGTGTCAGTGAGAGAGTGTGTGTGTGTGTCTCAGTGAGAGTGTGTGTGTGTGTCTCAGTGAGAGAGTGTGTGTGTCTCAGTGTGTGTGTGTGTGTCTCAGTGAGAGAGTGTGTGTGTGTGTGTCTCAGTGAGAGAGTGTGTATGTGTCTCAGTGAGAGAGAGTGTGTGTGTCTCAGTGAGAGAGTGTGTGTGTGTGTCTCAGTGAGAGAGTGTGTGTGTGTGTGTCTCAGTGAGAGAGTGTGTGTGTGTGTGTGTCTCAGTGAGAGAGTGTGTGTGTGTCTCAGTGAGAGAGTGTATGTGTGTGTCAGTGAGAGAGTGTGTGTGTGTGTCAGTGAGAGAGTGTGTGTGTGTGTCAGTGAGAGAGTGTGTGTGTGTGTCTCAGTGAGAGTGTGTGTGTGTGTGTGTGTGTCTCAGTGAGAGAGTGTGTGTGTGTGTCTCAGTGAGAGAGTGTGTGTGTGTGTGTCTCAGTGAGAGAGTGTGTGTGTGTCTCAGTGAGAGTGTGTGTGTGTGTGTCTCAGTGAGAGAGTGTATGTGTGTGTCAGTGAGAGAGTGTGTGTGTGTGTCAGAGAGAGTGTGTGTGTGTGTCAGTGAGAGAGTGTGTGTGTGTGTCAGTGAGAGAGTGTGTGTGTGTGTGTCAGTGAGAGAGTGTGTGTGTGTGTGTCAGTGAGAGAGTGTGTGTGTGTGT
Organism: Chiloscyllium punctatum; assembly: GCF_047496795.1. NCBI lineage: Eukaryota > Metazoa > Chordata > Chondrichthyes > Orectolobiformes > Hemiscylliidae > Chiloscyllium > Chiloscyllium punctatum. The sequence continues at coordinate 60,402,819 of NC_092784.1, forward strand.
CAGTGAGAGAGTGTGTGTGTGTGTCAGTGAGAGAGTGTGTGTGTGTGTCAGTGAGAGAGTGTGTGTGTGTGTCAGTGAGAGAGTGTGTGTGTGTGTCAGTGAGAGAGTGTGTGTGTGTGTGTCAGTGAGAGAGAGTGTGTGTGTGTGTCTCAGTGAGAGAGTGTGTGTGTGTCTCAGTGAGAGAGAGTGTGTGTGTGTGTCTCAGTGAGAGAGAGTGTGTGTGTGTGTCTCAGTGAGAGAGAGTGTGTGTGTGTGTCTCAGTGAGAGAGAGTGTGTGTGTGTGTCTCAGTGAGAGAGAGTGTGTGTGTGTGTCTCAGTGAGAGAGTGTGTGTGTGTCTCAGTGAGAGAGTGAGTGTGTGTGTGTGTCTCAGTGAGAGTGTGTGCGCGTGTCTCAGTGAGAGAGAGAGTGTGTGTGTGTCTCAGTGAGAGTGTGTGCGCGTGTCTCAGTGAGAGTGTGTGTGTGTGTCTCAGTGAGAGAGTGAGTGTGTGTGTGTGTCTCAGTGAGAGTGTGTGTGTGTGTGTGTGTCTCAGTGAGAGAGTGTGTGTGTGTGTCTCAGTGAGAGTGTGTGTGTGTGTCTCAGTGAGAGTGTGTGTGTGTGTGTGTCTCAGTGAGAGTGTGTGTGTCTCAGTGAGAGTGTGTGTGTGTGTCAGTGAGAGATTGTGTGTGTGTGTGTGTCAGTGAGAGAGTGTGTGTGTGTGTGTCTCAGTGAGAGAGAGTGTGTGTGTGTCTCAGTGAGAGAGAGTGTGTGTGTGTCTCAGTGAGAGAGTGTGTGTGTGTGTCTCAGTGAGAGAGAGTGTGTGTGTGTGTCTCAGTGAGAGTGTGTGTGTGTGTTGTCTCAGTGAGAGTGTGTGTGTGTGTCTCAGTGAGAGAGTGTGTGTGTCTCAGTGAGAGAGTGTGTGTGTCTCAGTGAGAGAGTGTGTGTGTCTCAGTGAGAGTGTGTGTGTGTGTGTCTCAGTGAGAGAGTGTGTGTGTGTCTCAGGGAGAGTGTGTGTGTGTGTCTCAGGGAGAGTGTGTGTGTGTGTCTCAGGGAGAGTGTGTGTGTGTGTGTGTCTCAGTGAGATAGTGTGTGTGTGTGTGTCTCAGGGAGAGTGTGTGTGTGTGTCTCAGGGAGAGTGTGTGTGTGTGTCTCAGGGAGAGTGTGTGTGTGTGTCTCAGTGAGAGAGAGTGTGTGTGTGTGTGTGTCTCAGTGAGAGAGTATGTGTGTGTCTCAGTGAGAGAGTGTGTGTGTGTGTCTCAGTGAGAGTGTGTGTGTGTGTGTGTCTCAGTGAGAGAGTGTGTGTGTGTCTCAGTGAGAGTGTGTGTGTGTGTGTGTCTCAGTGAGAGTGTGTGTGTGTGTCTCAGTGAGAGTGTGTGTGTGTGTGTGTGTGTCTCAGTGAGAGTGTGTGTGTGTGTCTCAGTGAGAGTGTGTGTGTCTCAGTGAGAGTGTGTGTGTGTCTCAGTGAGAGTGTGTGTGTGTGTTCTCAGTGAGAGTGTGTGTGTGTGTGTCTCAGTGAGAGTGTGTGTGTGTGTGTCTCAGTGAGAGTGTGTGTGTGTGTGTCTCAGTGAGAGTGTGTGTGTGTCTGTGAGAGTGTCTGTGTGTGTCTCAGTGAGAGTGTGTGTGTGTGTCAGTGAGAGAGTGTGTGTGTGTGTGTCTCAGTGAGAGTGTGTGTGTGTGTGTGTCTCAGTGAGAGTGTGTGTGTGTGTGTCTCAGTGAGAGAGTGTGTGTGTGTGTCAGTGAGAGAGTGTGTGTGTGTGTCAGTGAGAGAGTGTGTGTGTGTGTCTCAGTGAGAGTGTGTGTGTGTGTGTGTCTCAGTGGGTGTGTGTGTGTGTATGTCTCAGTGAGAGAGAGTGTGTGTGTGTGTGTCTCTGTGAGTGTGTGTGTGTCTGTGAGTGTGTGTGTGTGTGTCTGTGAGAGTGTGTGTGTGTCTGTGAGAGTGTGTGTGTGTGTCTCTGTGTGTGTGTGTGTGTGTGTCTCAGTGAGAGAGTCTGTGTGTGTGTTTCTCAGTGAGAGTGTGTGTGTGTGTGTGTCTCAGTGAGAGAGTGTGTGTGTGTCTCAGTGAGAGAGTGTGTGTGTGTCTCAGTGAGAGAGTGTGTGTGTGTCTCAGTGAGAGAGTGTGTGTGTGTCTCAGTGAGAGAGTGTGTGTGTGTGTCTCAGTGAGAGAGTGTGTGTGTGTGTCTCAGTGAGAGAGAGTGTGTGTGTGTGTCTCAGTGAGAGAGTGTGTGTGTGTGTGTGTCTCAGTGAGAGAGTGTGTGTGTGTGTGTGTCTCAGTGAGAGAGAGAGTGTGTGTGTGTGTCTCAGTGAGAGTGTGTGTGTGTGTCTCAGTGAGAGAGTGTGTGTGTGTGTGTCTCAGTAAGAGTGTGTGTGTGTGTCTCAGTGAGAGAGTATGTGTGTGTGTCTGTGAGAGTGTGTGTGTGTGTGTCTGTGAGAGTGTGTGTGTCTCTGTGAGAGTGTGTGTGTGTCTGTGAGAGTGTGTGTGTGTCTGTGAGAGTGTGTGTGTGTGTTTCTCAGTGAGTGTGTGTGTGTGTCTCAGTGAGAGTGTGTGTGTGTGTCTCAGTGAGAGTGTGTGTGTGTGTCTGTGAGAGTGTGTGCGTGTGTGTCTGTGAGAGTGTGTGTGTGTCTGAGATTGTGTGTGTGTCTGAGTGTGTGTGTGTCTCAGTGAGAGAGTGTGTGTGTGTGTGTCTCAGTGAGAGTGTGTGTGTGTGTCTCAGTGAGAGTGTGTGTGTGTGTCTCAGTGAGAGAGTATGCGTGTGTGTCTGTGAGAGTGTGTGCGTGTGTGTCTGTGAGAGTGTGTGTGTGTCTGAGTGTGTGTGTGTCTCAGTGAGAGAGTGTGTGTGTGTGTGTCTCAGTGAGAGAGTGTGTGTGTGTGTGTCTCAGTGAGTGTGTGTGTGTGTGTCTCAGTGAGTGTGTGTGTGTGTCTCAGTGAGTGTGTGTGTGTGTCTCAGTGAGAGTGTGTGTGTGTCTCAGTGAGAGAGTGTGTGTGTGTGTGTCTCAGTGAGTGTGTGTGTGTGTCTCAGTGAGAGAGAGTGTGTGTGTCTCAGTGAGAGAGAGTGTGTGTGTGTCTCAGTGAGTGTGTGTGTGTGTCAGTGAGAGAGTGTGTATGTGTGTGTGTGTGTGTCAGTGAGAGTGTGTGTGTGTGTGTCAGTGAGAGTGTGTGTGTGTGTGTGTCAGTGAGAGTGTGTGTGTGTGTCTCAGTGAGAGTGTGTGTGTGTCTCAGTGAGAGTGTGTGTGTGTGTGTCTCAGTGGAGAGTGTGTGTGTGTGTGTGTCAGTGAGAGTGTGTGTGTGTCTCAGTGAGAGTGTGTGTGTGTGTGTCTCAGTGGAGAGTGTGTGTGTGTCAGTGAGAGTGTGTGTGTGTGTCAGTGAGAGTGTGTGTGTGTGTCAGTGAGAGAGAGTGTGTTTGTGTGTCAGTGAGTGAGAGTGTGTGTGTGTGTCAGTGAGAGTGTGTGTGTGTGTGTGTCAGTGAGAGTGTGTGTGTGTGTGTCAGTGAGAGTGTGTGTGTGTGTCAGTGAGAGTGTGTGTGTGTGTCAGTGAGAGAGAGTGTGTTTGTGTGTCAGTGAGTGAGAGTGTGTGTGTGTGTCAGTGAGAGTGTGTGTGTGTGTGTGTGTGTCAGTGAGAGTGTGTGTGTGTGTGTCAGTGAGAGTGTGTGTGTGTGTCAGTGAGAGTGTGTGTGTGTGTCAGTGAGAGTGTGTGTGTGTGTCAGTGAGTGAGAGTGTGTGTGTGTGTCAGTGAGTGAGAGTGTGTGTGTGTGTCAGTGAGAGAGAGTGTGTGTGTGTGTCAGTGAGAGAGAGTGTGTGTGTGTGTGTGTGTCAGTGAGAGTGTGTGTGTGTGTCAGTGAGAGTGTGTGTGTGTGTCAGTGAGTGAGAGTGTGTGTGTGTGTCAGTGAGAGAGAGTGTGTGTGTGTGTCAGTGAGAGAGAGTGTGTGTGTGTCAGTGAGAGAGAGTGTGTGTGTGTGTGTGTGTCAGTGAGAGTGTGTGTGTGTGTCAGTGAGAGTGTGTGTGTGTGTCAGTGAGAGTGTGTGTGTGTGTGTCAGTGAGAGTGTGTGTGTGTGTGTCAGTGAGAGTGTGTGTGTGTGTCAGTGAGAGTGTGTGTGTGTGTGTCAGTGAGAGTGTGTGTGTGTGTGTGTCAGTGAGAGAGTGTGTGTGTGTGTCAGTGAGAGTGTGTGTGTGTGTCAGTGAGAGAGTGTGTGTGTGTGTCAGTGAGAGTGTGTGTGTGTGCGTCAGTGAGAGAGTGTGTGTGTGTGTCAGTGAGAGAGTGTGTGTGTGTGTCAGTGAGAGAGTGTGTGTGTGTGTCAGTGAGAGTGTGTGTGTGTGTCAGTGAGAGAGTGTGTGTGTGTGTCTCAGTGAGAGTGTGTGTGTGTGTCTCAGTGAGAGAGTGTGTGTGTCTCAGTGAGAGAGTGTGTGTGTGTGTGTCTCAGTGAGAGAGTGTGTGTGTGTGTGTCTCAGTGAGAGAGTGTGTATGTGTCTCAGTGAGAGAGAGTGTGTGTGTCTCAGTGAGAGAGTGTATGTGTGTGTCAGTGAGAGAGTGTGTGTGTGTGTGTGTCTCAGTGAGAGAGTGTGTGTGTGTCTCAGTGAGAGAGTGTATGTGTGTGTCAGTGAGAGAGTGTGTGTGTGTCTCAGTGAGAGTGTGTGTGTGTGTGTGTGTGTCTCAGTGAGAGAGTGTGTGTGTGTGTCTCAGTGAGAGAGTGTGTGTGTGTGTGTCTCAGTGAGAGAGTGTGTGTGTGTCTCAGTGAGAGTGTGTGTGTGTGTGTCTCAGTGAGAGAGTGTATGTGTGTGTCAGTGAGAGAGTGTGTGTGTGTGTCAGAGAGAGTGTGTGTGTGTGTCAGTGAGAGAGTGTGTGTGTGTGTCAGTGAGAGAGTGTGTGTGTGTGTGTCAGTGAGAGAGTGTGTGTGTGTGTGTCAGTGAGAGAGTGTGTGTGTGTGTCAGTGAGAGAGTGTGTGTGTGTGTCAGTGAGAGAGTGTGTGTGTGTGTCAGTGAGAGAGTGTGTGTGTGTGTCAGTGAGAGTGTGTGTGTGTGTGTCAGTGAGAGAGTGTGTGTGTGTGTCAGTGAGAGAGTGTGTGTGTGTGTGTGTCAGTGAGAGAGTGTGTGTCTGTGTCTCAGTGAGAGAGAGTGTGTGTGTGTGTCTCAGTGAGAGAGTGTGTGTGTGTCTCAGTGAGAGAGAGTGTGTGTGTGTGTCTCAGTGAGAGAGAGTGTGTGTGTGTGTCTCAGTGAGAGAGAGTGTGTGTGTGTGTCTCAGTGAGAGAGTGTGTGTGTGTCTCAGTGAGAGAGTGAGTGTGTGTGTGTGTCTCAGTGAGAGTGTGTGCGCGTGTCTCAGTGAGAGAGAGAGTGTGTGTGTGTCTCAGTGAGAGTGTGTGCGCGTGTCTCAGTGAGAGTGTGTGTGTGTGTCTCAGTGAGAGAGTGAGTGTGTGTGTGTGTCTCAGTGAGAGTGTGTGTGTGTGTGTGTGTCTCAGTGAGAGAGTGTGTGTGTGTGTCTCAGTGAGAGTGTGTGTGTGTGTCTCAGTGAGAGTGTGTGTGTGTGTGTGTCTCAGTGAGAGTGTGTGTGTGTGTCTCAGTGAGAGTGTGTGTGTGTGTCTGTGAGAGTGTGTGCGTGTGTGTCTGTGAGAGTGTGTGTGTGTCTGAGATTGTGTGTGTGTCTGAGTGTGTGTGTGTCTCAGTGAGAGAGTGTGTGTGTGTGTGTCTCAGTGAGAGTGTGTGTGTGTGTCTCAGTGAGAGTGTGTGTGTGTGTCTCAGTGAGAGAGTATGCGTGTGTGTCTGTGAGAGTGTGTGCGTGTGTGTCTGTGAGAGTGTGTGTGTGTCTGAGTGTGTGTGTGTCTCAGTGAGAGAGTGTGTGTGTGTGTGTCTCAGTGAGAGAGTGTGTGTGTGTGTGTCTCAGTGAGAGAGTGTGTGTGTGTGTGTCTCAGTGAGTGTGTGTGTGTGTGTCTCAGTGAGTGTGTGTGTGTGTCTCAGTGAGTGTGTGTGTGTGTCTCAGTGAGAGTGTGTGTGTGTCTCAGTGAGAGAGTGTGTGTGTGTGTGTCTCAGTGAGTGTGTGTGTGTGTCTCAGTGAGAGAGAGTGTGTGTGTCTCAGTGAGAGAGAGTGTGTGTGTGTCTCAGTGAGTGTGTGTGTGTGTCAGTGAGAGAGTGTGTATGTGTGTGTGTGTGTGTCAGTGAGAGTGTGTGTGTGTGTGTCAGTGAGAGTGTGTGTGTGTGTGTGTCAGTGAGAGTGTGTGTGTGTGTCTCAGTGAGAGTGTGTGTGTGTCTCAGTGAGAGTGTGTGTGTGTGTGTCTCAGTGGAGAGTGTGTGTGTGTGTGTGTCAGTGAGAGTGTGTGTGTGTCTCAGTGAGAGTGTGTGTGTGTGTGTCTCAGTGGAGAGTGTGTGTGTGTCAGTGAGAGTGTGTGTGTGTGTCAGTGAGAGTGTGTGTGTGTGTCAGTGAGAGAGAGTGTGTTTGTGTGTCAGTGAGTGAGAGTGTGTGTGTGTGTCAGTGAGAGTGTGTGTGTGTGTGTGTCAGTGAGAGTGTGTGTGTGTGTGTCAGTGAGAGTGTGTGTGTGTGTCAGTGAGAGTGTGTGTGTGTGTCAGTGAGAGAGAGTGTGTTTGTGTGTCAGTGAGTGAGAGTGTGTGTGTGTGTCAGTGAGAGTGTGTGTGTGTGTGTGTGTGTCAGTGAGAGTGTGTGTGTGTGTGTCAGTGAGAGTGTGTGTGTGTGTCAGTGAGAGTGTGTGTGTGTGTCAGTGAGAGTGTGTGTGTGTGTCAGTGAGTGAGAGTGTGTGTGTGTGTCAGTGAGTGAGAGTGTGTGTGTGTGTCAGTGAGAGAGAGTGTGTGTGTGTGTCAGTGAGAGAGAGTGTGTGTGTGTGTGTGTGTCAGTGAGAGTGTGTGTGTGTGTCAGTGAGAGTGTGTGTGTGTGTCAGTGAGTGAGAGTGTGTGTGTGTGTCAGTGAGAGAGAGTGTGTGTGTGTGTCAGTGAGAGAGAGTGTGTGTGTGTGTCAGTGAGAGAGAGTGTGTGTGTGTGTGTGTGTCAGTGAGAGTGTGTGTGTGTGTCAGTGAGAGTGTGTGTGTGTGTCAGTGAGAGTGTGTGTGTGTGTGTCAGTGAGAGTGTGTGTGTGTGTCAGTGAGAGTGTGTGTGTGTGTGTCAGTGAGAGTGTGTGTGTGTGTGTGTCAGTGAGAGAGTGTGTGTGTGTGTCAGTGAGAGTGTGTGTGTGTGTCAGTGAGAGAGTGTGTGTGTGTGTCAGTGAGAGTGTGTGTGTGTGCGTCAGTGAGAGAGTGTGTGTGTGTGTCAGTGAGAGAGTGTGTGTGTGTGTCAGTGAGAGAGTGTGTGTGTGTGTCAGTGAGAGTGTGTGTGTGTGTCAGTGAGAGAGTGTGTGTGTGTGTCTCAGTGAGAGTGTGTGTGTGTGTCTCAGTGAGAGAGTGTGTGTGTCTCAGTGTGTGTGTGTGTGTCTCAGTGAGAGAGTGTGTGTGTGTGTGTCTCAGTGAGAGAGTGTGTATGTGTCTCAGTGAGAGAGAGTGTGTGTGTCTCAGTGAGAGAGTGTATGTGTGTGTCAGTGAGAGAGTGTGTGTGTGTGTGTGTCTCAGTGAGAGAGTGTGTGTGTGTCTCAGTGAGAGAGTGTATGTGTGTGTCAGTGAGAGAGTGTGTGTGTGTCTCAGTGAGAGTGTGTGTGTGTGTGTGTGTGTCTCAGTGAGAGAGTGTGTGTGTGTGTCTCAGTGAGAGAGTGTGTGTGTGTGTGTCTCAGTGAGAGAGTGTGTGTGTGTCTCAGTGAGAGTGTGTGTGTGTGTGTCTCAGTGAGAGAGTGTATGTGTGTGTCAGTGAGAGAGTGTGTGTGTGTGTCAGAGAGAGTGTGTGTGTGTGTCAGTGAGAGAGTGTGTGTGTGTGTCAGTGAGAGAGTGTGTGTGTGTGTGTCAGTGAGAGAGTGTGTGTGTGTGTGTCAGTGAGAGAGTGTGTGTGTGTGTCAGTGAGAGAGTGTGTGTGTGTGTCAGTGAGAGAGTGTGTGTGTGTGTCAGTGAGAGAGTGTGTGTGTGTGTCAGTGAGAGTGTGTGTGTGTGTGTCAGTGAGAGAGTGTGTGTGTGTGTCAGTGAGAGAGTGTGTGTGTGTGTGTGTCAGTGAGAGAGTGTGTGTCTGTGTCTCAGTGAGAGAGAGTGTGTGTGTGTGTCTCAGTGAGAGAGTGTGTGTGTGTCTCAGTGAGAGAGAGTGTGTGTGTGTGTCTCAGTGAGAGAGAGTGTGTGTGTGTGTCTCAGTGAGAGAGAGTGTGTGTGTGTGTCTCAGTGAGAGAGTGTGTGTGTGTCTCAGTGAGAGAGTGAGTGTGTGTGTGTGTCTCAGTGAGAGTGTGTGCGCGTGTCTCAGTGAGAGAGAGAGTGTGTGTGTGTCTCAGTGAGAGTGTGTGCGCGTGTCTCAGTGAGAGAGAGTGTGTGTGTGTCTCAGTGAGAGAGTGTGTGTGTGTCTCAGTGAGAGAGAGTGTGTGTGTGTGTCTCAGTGAGAGAGAGTGTGTGTGTGTGTCTCAGTGAGAGTGTGTGTGTGTGTCTCAGTGAGAGAGTGAGTGTGTGTGTGTGTCTCAGTGAGAGTGTGTGTGTGTGTGTGTGTCTCAGTGAGAGAGTGTGTGTGTGTGTCTCAGTGAGAGTGTGTGTGTGTGTCTCAGTGAGAGTGTGTGTGTGTGTGTGTCTCAGTGAGAGTGTGTGTGTCTCAGTGAGAGTGTGTGTGTGTGTCAGTGAGAGATTGTGTGTGTGTGTGTCAGTGAGAGAGTGTGTGTGTGTGTGTCTCAGTGAGAGTGTGTGTGTGTGTGTCTCAGTGAGATGTGTGTGTGTGTGTGTCTCAGTGAGAGAGAGTGTGTGTGTGTCTCAGTGAGAGAGAGTGTGTGTGTGTCTCAGTGAGAGAGTGTGTGTGTGTGTCTCAGTGAGAGAGAGTGTGTGTGTGTGTCTCAGTGAGAGAGTGTGTGTGTCTCAGTGAGAGAGTGTGTGTGTCTCAGTGAGAGAGTGTGTGTGTCTCAGTGAGAGTGTGTGTGTGTGTGTCTCAGTGAGAGAGTGTGTGTGTGTGTGTCTCAGGGAGAGTGTGTGTGTGTGTCTCAGGGAGAGTGTGTGTGTGTGTGTGTCTCAGTGAGATAGTGTGTGTGTGTGTGTCTCAGGGAGAGTGTGTGTGTGTGTCTCAGGGAGAGTGTGTGTGTGTGTCTCAGGGAGAGTGTGTGTGTGTGTCTCAGTGAGAGAGAGTGTGTGTGTGTGTGTCTCAGTGAGAGAGTATGTGTGTGTCTCAGTGAGAGAGTGTGTGTGTGTGTCTCAGTGAGAGTGTGTGTGTGTGTGTGTCTCAGTGAGAGAGTGTGTGTGTGTCTCTGTGAGTGTGTGTGTGTTGTCTCAGTGAGAGTGTGTGTGTGTGTCTCAGTGAGAGAGTATGTGTGTGTGTCTGTGAGAGTGTGTGTGTGTGTGTCTGTGAGAGAGTGTGTGTGTCTGTGAGAGTGTGTGTGTGTCTGAGAGTGTGTGTGTGTCTCAGTGAGAGTGTGTGTGTGTGTCTCAGTGAGAGTGTGTGTGTGTGTCTCAGTGAGAGTGTGTGTGTGTGTCTCAGTGAGAGTGTGTGTGTGTGTGTCTCAGTGAGAGTGTGTGTGTGTGTCTCAGTGAGAGAGTATGTGTGTGTGTCTGTGAGAGTGTGTGTGTGTGTGTCTGTGAGAGTGTGTGTGTGTCTGTGAGAGTGTGTGTGTGTCTGTGAGAGTGTGTGTGTGTCTGTGAGAGTGTGTGTGTCTGTGAGAGTGTGTGTGTCTGTGAGAGTGTGTGTGTCTGTGAGAGTGTGTGTGTGTCTGAGAGTGTGTGTGTGTGTCTCAGTGAGAGTGTGTGTGCGTGTGTCTCAGTGAGAGTGTGTGTGTGTGTCTCAGTGAGAGTGTGTGTGTGCGTCTCAGTGAGAGTATGTGTGTGTGTCTGTGAGAGTGTGTGTGTGTGTGTCTGTGAGAGTGTGTGTGTGTCTGTGAGAGTGTGTGTGTGTCTGTGAGAGTGTGTGTGTGTCTGTGAGAGTGTGTGTGTGTCTGTGAGAGTGTGTGTGTGTCTGAGAGTGTGTGTGTGTCTCAGTGAGAGTGTGTGTGTGTCTCAGTGAGAGTGTGTGTGTGTCTCAGTGAGAGAGTGTGTGTGTGTGTGTGTGTCTCAGTGAGTGTGTGTGTGTGTCTCAGTGAGTGTGTGTGTGTGTCTCAGTGAGTGTGTGTGTGTGTCTCAGTGAGTGTGTGTGTGTGTCTCAGTGAGTGTGTGTGTGTGTCTCAGTGAGAGAGTGTGTGTGTGTGTGTCTCAGTGAGTGTGTGTGTGTGTCTCAGTGAGTGTGTGTGTGTGTCTCAGTGAGAGTGTGTGTGTGTCTCAGTGAGAGAGTGTGTGTGTGTGTGTCTCAGTGAGAGAGAGTGTGTGTGTCTCAGTGAGAGAGAGTGTGTGTGTCTCAGTGAGAGTGTGTGTGTGTGTCTCAGTGAGAGTGTGTGTGTGTGTGTTGTCTCAGTGAGAGTGTGTGTGTGTGTTGTCTCAGTGCGAGTGTGTGTGTCTCAGTGAGAGAGAGTGTGTGCGTGCGTCTCAGTGAGAGTGTGTGCGTGCGTGTGTCTCAGTGTGTGTGCGTGTGTCTCAGTGAGAGTGTGTGTGTGTGTCTCAGTGAGAGTGTGTGTGTGTGTCTCAGTGAGAGAGTATGTGTGTGTGTCTGTGAGAGTGTGTGTGTGTGTGTGTGTGTCTGTGAGAGTGTGTGTGTCTCTGTGAGAGTGTGTGTGTGTCTGTGAGAGTGTGTGTGTGTCTGAGAGTGTGTGTGTGTCTCAGTGAGAGTGTGTGTGTGTGTCTCAGTGAGAGTGTGTGTGTGTGTCTCAGTGAGAGTGTGTGTGTGTCTCAGTGAGAGAGTGTGTGTGTGTGTGTCTCAGTGAGAGAGTGTGTGTGTGTGTGTCTCAGTGAGAGAGTGTGTGTGTGTGTGTCTCAGTGAGTGTGTGTGTGTGTCTCAGTGAGTGTGTGTGTGTGTCTCAGTGAGTGTGTGTGTGTGTCTCAGTGAGTGTGTGTGTGTGTCTCAGTGAGAGTGTGTGTGTGTCTCAGTGAGAGAGTGTGTGTGTGTGTGTCTCAGTGAGAGAGTGTGTGTGTGTGTGTCTCAGTGAGAGAGTGTGTGTGTGTGTGTCTCAGTGAGAGAGAGTGTGTGTGTCTCAGTGAGAGTGTGTGTGTGTGTGTCTCAGTGAGAGTGTGTGTGTGTGTTGTCTCAGTGCGAGTGTGTGTGTCTCAGTGAGAGTCAGAGTGTGTGCGTGCGTCTCAGTGAGAGTGTGTGCGTGCGTGTGTCTCAGTGAGTGTGCGTGCATCTCAGTGAGAGTGTGTGTGTGTGTCTCAATGAGAGAGTGTGTGTGTGTGTGTCTCAGTGAGTGTGTGTGTCTCAGAGAGAGTGTGTGTGTGTGTCTCAGTGAGAGTGTGTGTGTGTGTCTCAGTGAGAGAGAGTGTGTGTGTCTCAGTGAGAGAGAGTGTGTGTGTCTCAGTGAGAGAGAGTGTGTGTGTCTCAGTGAGAGAGAGTGTGTGTGTCTCAGTGAGAGTGTGTGTGTGTGTCTCAGTGAGAGAGAGAGTGTGTGTGTGTGTCTCAGTGAGAGAGAGTGTGTGTGTGTGTCTCAGTGAGAGTGTGTGTGTGTGTCTCAGTGAGAGAGTGTGTGTGTGTCTCAGTGAGAGAGTGTGTGTGTGATTGTCTCTGTGAGAGAGTGTGTGTGTGTGTCTCAGTGAGAGTGTGTGTGTGTGTCTCAGTGAGAGTGTGTGTGTGTGTCTCAGTGAGAGAGTATGTGTGTGTGTCTGTGAGAGTGTGTGTGTGTGTGTCTGTGAGAGTGTGTGTGTGTCTGTGAGAGTGTGTGTGTGTCTGTGAGAGTGTGTGTGTGTCTGAGAGTGTGTGTGTGTCTCAGTGAGAGTGTGTGTGTGTGTCTCAGTGAGAGTGTGTGTGCGTGTGTCTCAGTGAGAGTGTGTGTGCGTGTCTCAGTGAGAGTGTGTGTGTGTGTCTCAGTGAGAGTGTGTGTGTGTGTCTCAGTGAGAGTGTGTGTGTGTGTCTCAGTGAGAGTGTGTGTGTGTGTCTCAGTGAGAGTGTGTGTGTGTGTCTCAGTGAGAGAGTATGTGTGTGTGTCTGTGAGAGTGTGTGTGTGTCTGTGAGAGTGTGTGTGTCTGTGAGAGTGTGTGTGTCTGTGAGAGTGTGTGTGTCTGTGAGAGTGTGTGTGTCTGTGAGAGTGTGTGTGTGTCTGAGAGTGTGTGTGTGTCTCAGTGAGAGTGTGTGTGTGTGTCTCAGTGAGAGTGTGTGTGTGTGTGTCTCAGTGAGAGTGTGTGTGTGTGTGTCTCAGTGAGAGTGTGTGTGTGTGTGTCTGTGAGAGTGTGTGTGTGTCTGTGAGAGTGTGTGTGTCTCAGTGAGAGTGTGTGTGTGTCTCAGTGAGAGAGTGTGTGTGTGTGTGTCTCAGTGAGAGAGTGTGTGTGTGTGTGTCTCAGTGAGTGTGTGTGTGTGTCTCAGTGAGTGTGTGTGTGTGTCTCAGTGAGTGTGTGTGTGTCTCAGTGAGTGTGTGTGTGGGTCAGTGAGAGAGTGTGTGTGTGTGTGTCTCAGTGAGAGAGAGTGTGTGTGTCTCAGTGAGAGAGAGTGTGTGTGTCTCAGTGAGAGAGAGTGTGTGTGTCTCAGTGAGAGAGAGTGTGTGTGTCTCAGTGAGAGAGAGTGTGTGTGTGTGTCTCAGTGAGAGTGTGTGTGTGTGTCTCAGTGAGAGAGTATGTGTGTGTGTCTGTGAGAGTGTGTGTGTGTGTGTGTCTGTGAGAGTGTGTGTGTGTCTGTGAGAGTGTGTGTGTGTCTGAGAGTGTGTGTGTTGTCTCAGTGCGAGTGTGTGTGTCTCAGTGAGAGTGTGTGCGTGCGTCTCAGTGAGAGTGTGTGCGTGCGTGTGTCTCAGTGAGTGTGCGTGCATCTCAGTGAGAGTGTGTGTGTGTGTCTCAATGAGAGAGTGTGTGTGTGTGTCTCAATGAGAGAGTGTGTGTGTGTGTCTCAGTGAGAGTGTGTGTGTGTCTCAGTGAGAGAGAGAGTGTGTGTGTGTCTCAGTGAGAGAGTGTGTGTGTGTGTGTCTCAGTGAGAGAGTGTGTGTGTGTGTGTCTCAGTGAGAGAGAGAGTGTGTGTGTGTCTCAGTGAGAGAGAGAGTGTGTGTGTGTCTCAGTGAGAGAGTGTGTGTGTGTGTGTCTCAGTGAGAGTGTGTGTGTGTGTGTGTCTCAGTGAGAGTGTGTGTGTGTGTCTGTGAGAGTGTGTGTGCGTGTGTCTCAGTGAGAGTGTGTGTGTGTGTGTCTGTGAGAGTGTGTGTGTGTGTGTCTGTGAGAGTGTGTGTGTGTCTGTGAGAGTGTGTGTGTGTGTCTCAGTGAGAGTGTGTGTGTGTGTCTCAGTGAGAGTGTGTGTGCGTGTGTCTCAGTGAGAGTGTGTGTGTGTGTGTCTGTGAGAGTGTGTGTGTGTGTGTCTGTGAGAGTGTGTGTGTGTCTGTGAGAGTGTGTGTGTGTCTGAGAGTGTGTGTGTGTCTCAGTGAGAGTGTGTGTGTGTCTCAGTGAGAGTGTGTGTGTGTCTCAGTGAGAGAGTGTGTGTGTGTGTGTGTCTCAGTGAGAGAGTGTGTGTGTGTGTGTCTCAGTGAGAGAGTGTGTGTGTGTGTGTCTCAGTGAGTGTGTGTGTGTGTGTCTCAGTGAGTGTGTGTGTGTGTCTCAGTGAGTGTGTGTGTGTCTCAGTGAGAGAGAGTGTGTGTGTCTCAGTGAGAGAGAGTGTGTGTGTCTCAGTGAGAGAGTGTGTGTGTGTGTCTCAGTGAGAGTGTGTGTGTGTCTCAGTGAGAGAGTGTGTGTGTGTGTGTCTCAGTGAGAGTGTGTGTGTGTGTCTCAGTGAGAGTGTGTGTGTGTGTCTCAGTGAGAGAGAGTGTGTGTGTCTCAGTGAGAGAGAGTGTGTGTGTCTCAGTGAGAGAGAGAGTGTGTGTCTCAGTGAGAGAGAGTGTGTGTGTCTCAGTGAGAGTGTGTGTGTGTGTTGTCTCAGTGAGAGTGTGTGTGTGTGTTGTCTCAGTGAGAGTGTGTGTGTGTGCGTCTCAGTGAGAGTGTGTGTGCGTGCGTCTCAGTGAGAGTGTGTGCGTGCGTGTCAGTGAGTGTGCGTGCGTGTGTCTCAGTGAGTGTGCGTGCATCTCAGTGAGAGTGTGCCTGTGTGTCTCAGTGAGAGTGTGTGTGTGTGTGTGTGTGTGTGTGTGTGTGTGTCTCAGTGAGAGAGTGTGTGTGTGTGTGTGTGTCTCAGTGAGAGAGTGTGTGTGTGTGTGTGTCTCAGTGAGAGAGTGTGTGTGTGTCTCAGTGAGAGAGTGTGTGTGTGTGTGTGTGTCTCAGTGAGTGAGTGTGTGTGTGTGTCTCAGTGAGAGAGTGTGTGTCTGTGTCTCAGTGAGAGAGTGTGTGCGTGTGTCTCAGTGAGAAGGTGTGTGTGTGTGTTGTCTCAGTGAGAGTGTGTGTGTGTGTCTCAGTGAGAGAGAGTGTGTGTGTGCGTCTCAGTGAGAGTGAGAGTGTGTGCGTGCGTCTCAGTGAGTGTGTGTGTGTGTGTCAGTGAGAGTGTGTGTGTGTGTGTCAGTGAGAGTGTGTGTGTGTGTGTCTCAGTGAGAGTGTGTGTGTGTGTGTCTCAGTGGAGTGTGTGTGTGTGTGTGTGTCAGTGAGAGTGTGTGTGTGTCTCAGTGAGAGTGTGTGTGTGTGTGTCTCAGTGGAGAGTGTGTGTGTGTCAGTGAGAGTGTGTGTGTGTGTCAGTGAGAGTGTGTGTGTGTGTCAGTGAGAGAGAGTGTGTTTGTGTGTCAGTGAGTGAGAGTGTGTGTGTGTGTCAGTGAGAGTGTGTGTGTGTGTGTGTGTGTGTCAGTGAGAGTGTGCGTGTGTGTGTCAGTGAGAGTGTGTGTGTGTGTCAGTGAGAGTGTGTGTGTGTGTCAGTGAGAGTGTGTGTGTGTGTCAGTGAGTGAGAGTGTGTGTGTGTGTCAGTGAGTGAGAGTGTGTGTGTGTGTCAGTGAGAGAGAGTGTGTGTGTGTGTCAGTGAGAGAGAGTGTGTGTGTGTGTGTGTGTCAGTGAGAGTGTATGTGTGTGTCAGTGAGAGTGTGTGTGTGTGTGTCAGTGAGAGTGTGTGTGTGTGTCAGTGAGAGTGTGTGTGTGTGTGTGTCAGTGAGAGTGTGTGTGTGTGTGTCAGTGAGAGTGTGTGTGTGTGTCAGTGAGAGTGTGTGTGTGTGTGTGTCAGTGAGAGTGTGTGTGTGTGTGTGTCAGTGAGAGAGTGTGTGTGTGTGTCAGTGAGAGTGTGTGTGTGTGTGTGTCAGTGAGAGAGTGTGTGTGTGTGTCTCAGTGAGAGAGTGTGTGTGTGTGTCTCAGTGAGAGAGTGTGTGTGTGTGTCTCAGTGAGAGAGTGTGTGTGTGTGTGTCTCAGTGAGAGAGTGTGTGTGTGTGTGTCTCAGTGAGAGAGTGTGTGTGTCTCAGTGAGAGAGTGTGTGTGTGTGTGTCTCAGTGAGAGAGTGTATGTGTGTGTCAGTGAGAGAGTGTATGTGTGTGTCAGTGAGAGAGTGTATGTGTGTGTCAGTGAGAGAGTGTGTGTGTGTGTCTGAGAGAGTGTGTGTGTGTGTCAGTGAGAGAGTGTGTGTGTGTGTCAGTGAGAGAGTGTGTGTGTGTGTGTCAGTGAGAGAGTGTGTGTGTGTGTCAGTGAGAGAGTGTGTGTGTGTGTCAGTGAGAGAGTGTGTGTGTGTGTCAGTGAGAGAGTGTGTGTGTGTGTCAGTGAGAGAGTGTGTGTGTGTGTCAGTGAGAGAGTGTGTGTGTGTGTCTCAGTGAGAGAGAGTGTGTGTGTGTGTCTCAGTGAGAGAGTGTGTGTGTGTGTCTCAGTGAGAGAGTGTGTGTGTGTCTCAGTGAGAGAGAGTGTGTGTGTGTGTCTCAGTGAGAGAGAGTGTGTGTGTGTGTCTCAGTGAGAGAGAGTGTGTGTGTGTGTCTCAGTGAGAGAGTGTGTATGTGTGTCTCAGTGAGAGAGTGTGTGTGTGTGTGTGTGTGTCTCAGTGAGAGAGTGAGTGTGTGTGTGTCTCAGTGAGAGAGTGTGTGTGTGTGTCTCAGTGAGAGTGTGTGCGCGTGTCTCAGTGAGAGAGAGAGTGTGTGTGTGTCTCAGTGAGAGTGTGTGCGCGTGTCTCAGTGAGAGAGAGAGTGTGTGTGTCTCAGTGAGAGAGTGTGTGTGTGTGTCTCAGTGAGAGAGAGTGTGTGTGTGTGTCTCAGTGAGAGAGTGTGTGTGTGTGTCTCAGTGAGAGAGAGTGTGTGTGTGTGTCTCAGTGAGAGAGAGTGTGTGTGTGTGTCTCAGTGAGAGAGTGTGTGTGTGTCTCAGTGAGAGAGTGTGTGTGTGTGTCTCAGTGAGAGAGTGTGTGTGTGTGTCTCAGTGAGAGTGTGTGTGTGTGTCTCACTGAGAGAGTGTGTGTGTGTGTCTCAGTGAGAGTGTGTGTGTGTGTCTCAGTGAGAGAGTGTGTGTGTGTGTGTGTCTCAGTGAGAGAGTGTGTGTGTGTGTGTGTCTCAGTGAGAGAGTGTGTGTGTGTGTGTGTCTCAGTGAGAGAGAGAGTGTGTGTGTGTGTCTCAGTGAGAGTGTGTGTGTGTGTCTCAGTGAGAGAGTGTGTGTGTGTGTGTCTCAGTAAGAGTGTGTGTGTGTGTCTCAGTGAGAGAGTATGTGTGTGTGTCTGTGAGAGTGTGTGTGTGTGTGTCTGTGAGAGTGTGTGTGTGTCTGTGAGAGTGTGTGTGTGTCTGTGAGAGTGTGTGTGTGTCTGTGAGAGTGTGTGTGTGTCTGTGAGAGTGTGTGTGTGTCTGTGAGAGTGTGTGTGTGTGTTTCTCAGTGAGTGTGTGTGTGTCTCAGTGAGAGTGTGTGTGTGTGTCTCAGTGAGAGTGTGTGTGTGTGTCTGTGAGAGTGTGTGCGTGTGTGTCTGTGAGAGTGTGTGTGTGTCTGAGAGTGTGTGTGTGTCTGAGTGTGTGTGTGTCTCAGTGAGAGAGTGTGTGTGTGTGTGTGTCTCAGTGAGAGTGTGTGTGTGTGTCTCAGTGAGAGTGTGTGTGTGTGTCTCAGTGAGAGAGTATGCGTGTGTGTCTGTGAGAGTGTGTGCGTGTGTGTCTGTGAGAGTGTGTGTGTGTCTGAGAGTGTGTGTGTGTCTGAGTGTGTGTGTGTCTCAGTGAGAGAGTGTGTGTGTGTGTGTCTCAGTGAGAGAGTGTGTGTGTGTGTGTCTCAGTGAGTGTGTGTGTGTGTGTCTCAGTGAGTGTGTGTGTGTGTCTCAGTGAGTGTGTGTGTGTGTCTCAGTGAGTGTGTGTGTGTGTCTCAGTGAGAGAGTGTGTGTGTGTCTCAGTGAGAGAGTGTGTGTGTGTGTGTCTCAGTGAGTGTGTGTGTGTGTCTCAGTGAGAGAGAGTGTGTGTGTCTCAGTGAGAGAGAGTGTGTGTGTCTCAGTGAGAGTGTGTGTGTGTGTTGTCTCAGTGAGAGAGAGAGTGTGTGTGTGTGTCAGTGTGTGTGTGTGTCTCAGTGAGAGTGTGTGTGTGTGTCTCAGTGAGAGAGAGTGTGTGTGTCTCAGTGAGAGAGAGTGTGTGTGTCTCAGTGAGAGAGAGTGTGTGTTGTCTCAGTGAGAGTGTGTGTGTGTGTCTCAGTGAGAGAGAGAGTGTGTGTGTGTGTCAGTGTGTGTGTGTGTCTCAGTGAGAGTGTGTGTTTGTGTCTCAGTGAGAGAGAGTGTGTGTGTCTCAGTGAGAGAGAGTGTGTGTGTCTCAGTGAGAGAGAGTGTGTGTGTCTCAGTGAGAGAGAGTGTGTGTGTCTCAGTGAGAGAGAGTGTGTGTTGTCTCAGTGAGAGTGTGTGTGTGTGTCTCAGTGAGAGAGAGAGTGTGTGTGTGTCTCAGTGAGAGAGAGAGTGTGTGTGTGTCTCAGTGAGAGAGTGTGTGTGTGTCTCAGTGAGAGAGTGTGTGTGTGTCTCAGTGAGAGAGTGTGTGTGTGATTGTCTCTGTGAGAGTGTGTGTGCGTGTGTCTCAGTGAGAGTGTGTGTGTGTGTCTCAGTGAGAGTGTGTGTGTGTGTCTCAGTGAGAGTGTGTGTGTGTGTCTCAGTGAGAGAGTATGTGTGTGTGTCTGTGAGAGTGTGTGTGTGTGTGTCTGTGAGAGTGTGTGTGTGTCTGTGAGAGTGTGTGTGTGTCTGAGAGTGTGTGTGTGTCTCAGTGAGAGTGTGTGTGTGTGTCTCAGTGAGAGTGTGTGTGTGTGTCTCAGTGAGAGTGTGTGTGTGTGTCTCAGTGAGAGTGTGTGTGTGTGTCTCAGTGAGAGTGTGTGTGTGTGTGTCTCAGTGAGAGTGTGTGTGTGTCTGTGAGAGTGTGTGTGTGTCTGTGAGAGTGTGTGTGTGTCTGTGAGAGTGTGTGTGTCTGTGAGAGTGTGTGTGTCTGTGAGAGTGTGTGTGTCTGTGAGAGTGTGTGTGTGTCTGAGAGTGTGTGTGTGTGTCTCAGTGAGAGTGTGTGTGCGTGTGTCTCAGTGAGAGTGTGTGTGTGTGTCTCAGTGAGAGTGTGTGTGTGCGTCTCAGTGAGAGAGTATGTGTGTGTGTCTGTGAGAGTGTGTGTGTCTGTGAGAGTGTGTGTGTGTCTGTGAGAGTGTGTGTGTGTCTGTGAGAGTGTGTGTGTGTCTGTGAGAGTGTGTGTGTGTCTGTGAGAGTGTGTGTGTGTCTGTGAGAGTGTGTGTGTGTCTGTGAGAGTGTGTGTGTGTCTGAGAGTGTGTGTGTGTCTCAGTGAGAGTGTGTGTGTGTCTCAGTGAGAGAGTGTGTGTGTGTGTGTCTCAGTGAGTGTGTGTGTGTGTCTCAGTGAGTGTGTGTGTGTGTCTCAGTGAGTGTGTGTGTGTCTCAGTGAGTGTGTGTGTGTGTCTCAGTGAGAGTGTGTGTGTGTCTCAGTGAGAGAGTGTGTGTGTCTCAGTGAGAGAGTGTGTGTGTCTCAGTGAGAGAGAGTGTGTGTGTCTCAGTGAGAGAGAGTGTGTGTGTCTCAGTGAGAGTGTGTGTGTGTGTGTCTCAGTGCGAGTGTGTGTGTCTCAGTGAGAGAGAGTGTGTGTGTGTGTCTCAGTGAGAGTGTGTGCGTGCGTCTCAGTGAGAGTGTGTGCGTGCGTGTGTCTCAGTGTGTGTGCGTGTGTCTCAGTGAGAGTGTGTGTGTGTGTCTCAGTGAGAGTGTGTGTGTGTGTCTCAGTGAGAGTGTGTGTGTGTGTCTCAGTGAGAGTGTGTGTGTGTGTGTCTGTGAGAGTGTGTGTGTGTGTGTCTGTGAGAGTGTGTGTGTGTGTGTCTGTGAGAGTGTGTGTGTGTCTGTGAGAGTGTGTGTGTGTCTGTGAGAGTGTGTGTGTGTCTGTGAGAGTGTGTGTGTGTCTGTGAGAGTGTGTGTGTCTGTGAGAGTGTGTGTGTCTGTGAGAGTGTGTGTGTGTCTGAGAGTGTGTGTGTGTCTCAGTGAGAGTGTGTGTGTGTCTCAGTGAGAGCGTGTGTGTGCCTCAGTGAGAGAGTGTGTGTGTGTGTGTCTCAGTGAGAGAGTGTGTGTGTGTGTGTCTCAGTGAGAGAGAGTGTGTGTGTCTCAGTGAGAGAGTGTGTGTGTGTGTGTCTCAGTGAGAGTGTGTGTGTGTGTTGTCTCAGTGCGAGTGTGTGTGTGTGTCTCAGTGAGAGAGTGTGTGTGTGATTGTCTCTGTGAGAGAGTGTGTGTGTGTCTCAGTGAGAGTGTGTGTGTGTGTCTCAATGAGAGAGTGTGTGTGTGTCTCAGTGAGAGTGTGTGTGTGTCTCAGTGAGAGAGTGTGAGTGTGTGTGTCTCAGTGAGAGTGTGTGTGTGTGTCTCAGTGAGAGTGTGTGTGTGTGTCTCAGTGAGAGTGTGTGTGTGTGTCTCAGTGAGAGAGAGTGTGTGTGTCTCAGTGAGAGAGAGTGTGTGTGTCTCAGTGAGAGAGAGTGTGTGTGTCTCAGTGAGAGAGAGTGTGTGTGTCTCAGTGAGAGAGAGTGTGTGTGTCTCAGTGAGAGAGAGTGTGTGTGTGTGTGTCTCAGTGAGAGAGAGAGTGTGTGTGTGTCTCAGTGAGAGTGTGTGTGTGTGTCTCAGTGAGAGAGTGTGTGTGTGTCTCAGTGAGAGAGTGTGTGTGTGATTGTCTCTGTGAGAGAGTGTGTGCGTGTGTCTCAGTGAGAGTGTGTGTGTGTGTCTCAGTGAGAGTGTGTGTGTGTGTCTCAGTGAGAGAGTATGTGTGTGTGTCTGTGAGAGTGTGTGTGTGTGTCTGTGAGAGTGTGTGTGTGTCTGTGAGAGTGTGTGTGTGTCTGTGAGAGTGTGTGTGTCTGAGAGTGTGTGTGTGTCTCAGTGAGAGTGTGTGTGTGTGTCTCAGTGAGAGTGTGTGTGTGTGTCTCAGTGAGAGTGTGTGTGTGTGTCTCAGTGAGAGTGTGTGTGCGTGTGTCTCAGTGAGAGTGTGTGTGCGTGTCTCAGTGAGAGTGTGTGTGTGTGTCTCAGTGAGAGTGTGTGTGTGTGTCTCAGTGAGAGTGTGTGTGTGTGTCTCAGTGAGAGAGTATGTGTGTGTGTCTGTGAGAGTGTGTGTGTGTCTGTGAGAGTGTGTGTATCTGAGAGTGTGTGTGTGTCTGAGAGTGTGTGTGTGTCTCAGTGAGAGTGTGTGTGTGTGTCTCAGTGAGAGTGTGTGTGTGTGTGTCTCAGTGAGAGTGTGTGTGTGTGTGTCTGTGAGAGTGTGTGTGTGTCTGTGAGAGTGTGTGTGTGTCTGTGAGAGTGTGTGTGTGTCTGAGAGTGTGTGTGTGTCTCAGTGAGAGTGTGTGTGTGTCTCAGTGAGAGAGTGTGTGTGTGTGTGTCTCAGTGAGAGAGTGTGTGTGTGTGTGTCTCAGTGAGTGTGTGTGTGTGTCTCAGTGAGTGTGTGTGTGTGTCTGTGAGTGTGTGTGTGTCTCAGTGAGTGTGTGTGTGGGTCTCAGTGAGAGAGTGTGTGTGTGTGTGTCTCAGTGAGAGAGAGTGTGTGTGTCTCAGTGAGAGAGAGTGTGTGTGTCTCAGTGAGAGAGAGTGTGTGTGTCTCAGTGAGAGAGAGTGTGTGTGTCTCAGTGAGAGAGAGTGTGTGTGTCTCAGTGAGAGAGAGTGTGTGTGTCTCAGTGAGAGAGAGTGTGTGTGTCTCAGTGAGAGAGAGTGTGTGTGTCTCAGTGAGAGTGTGTGTGTGTGTCTCAGTGAGAGAGTATGTGTGTGTGTCTGTGAGAGTGTGTGTGTGTGTGTCTGTGAGAGTGTGTGTGTGTCTGAGAGTGTGTGTGTGTCTCAGTGAGAGTGTGTGTGTGTCTCAGTGAGAGAGTGTGTGTGTGTGTGTCTCAGTGAGAGAGTGTGTGTGTGTGTGTCTCAGTGAGTGTGTGTGTGTGTCTCAGTGAGTGTGTGTGTGTGTCTCAGTGAGTGTGTGTGTGTCTCAGTGAGTGTGTGTGTGGGTCTCAGTGAGAGAGTGTGTGTGTGTGTGTCTCAGTGAGAGAGAGTGTGTGTGTCTCAGTGAGAGAGAGTGTGTGTGTCTCAGTGAGAGAGAGTGTGTGTGTCTCAGTGAGAGAGAGTGTGTGTGTCTCAGTGAGAGAGAGTGTGTGTGTCTCAGTGAGAGTGTGTGTGTGTGTCTCAGTGAGAGAGTATGTGTGTGTGTCTGTGAGAGTGTGTGTGTGTGTGTGTGTCTGTGAGAGTGTGTGTGTGTCTGTGAGTGTGTGTGTGTCTCAGTGAGAGTGTGTGTGTGTCTCAGTGAGAGAGTGTGTGTGTGTGTGTCTCAGTGAGAGAGTGTGTGTGTGTGTGTCTCAGTGAGTGTGTGTGTGTGTCTCAGTGAGTGTGTGTGTGTGTCTCAGTGAGTGTGTGTGTGTCTCAGTGAGTGTGTGTGTGTCTCAGTGAGTGTGTGTGTGTGTCTCAGTGAGTGTGTGTGTGTGTCTCAGTGAGAGTGTGTGTGTGTCTCAGTGAGAGAGTGTGTGTGTGTGTGTCTCAGTGAGAGAGAGTGTGTGTGTCTCAGTCAGAGAGAGTGTGTGTGTCTCAGTGAGAGAGAGTGTGTGTGTCTCAGTGAGAGTGTGTGTGTGTGTTGTCTCAGTGCGAGTGTGTGTGTCTCAGTGAGAGTGAGAGTGTGTGCGTGCGTCTCAGTGAGAGTGTGCGTGCGTGTGTCTCAGTGAGTGTGCGTGCATCTCAGTGAGAGTGTGTGTGTGTGTCTCAATGAGAGAGTGTGTGTGTGAGTCTCAGTGAGAGTGTGTGTGTGTCTCAGTGAGAGAGAGAGTGTGTGTGTGTCTCAGTGAGAGAGTGTGTGTGTGTGTGTCTCAGTGAGTGTGTGTGTGTGTCTGTGAGTGTGTGTGTGTGTCTGTGAGAGTGTGTGTGTGTCTGTGAGAGTGTGTCTGTGAGAGTGTGTGTGTGTGTCTCAGTGAGAGTGTGTGTGTGTGTCTCAGTGAGAGTGTGTGTGTGTGTGTCTCAGTGAGAGTGTGTGTGTGTGTGTCTCAGTGAGAGTGTGTGTGTGTGTGTCTGTGAGAGTGTGTGTGTGTCTGTGAGAGTGTGTGTGTGTCTGTGAGAGTGTGTGTGTGTCTGTGAGAGTGTGTGTGTGTCTGAGAGTGTGTGTGTGTCTCAGTGAGAGTGTGTGTGTGTCTCAGTGAGAGAGTGTGTGTGTGTGTGTCTCAGTGAGTGTGTGTGTGTGTCTCAGTGAGTGTGTGTGTGTGTCTCAGTGAGTGTGTGTGTGTCTCAGTGAGTGTGTGTGTGGGTCTCAGTGAGAGAGTGAGTGTGTGTGTGGGTCTCAGTGAGAGAGTGTGTGTGTGTGTGTCTCAGTGAGAGAGAGTGTGTGTGTCTCAGTGAGAGAGAGTGTGTGTGTCTCAGTGAGAGAGAGTGTGTGTGTCTCAGTGAGAGAGAGTGTGTGTGTCTCAGTGAGAGAGTATGTGTGTGTGTCTGTGAGAGTGTGTGTGTGTGTGTCTGTGAGAGTGTGTGTGTGTCTCAGTGAGAGAGTGTGTGTGTGTGTGTCTCAGTGAGTGTGTGTGTGTGTCTCAGTGAGTGTGTGTGTGTCTCAGTGAGTGTGTGTGTGTGTCTCAGTGAGTGTGTGTGTGTGTCTCAGTGAGAGTGTGTGTGTGTCTCAGTGAGAGAGTGTGTGTGTGTGTGTCTCAGTGAGAGAGAGTGTGTGTGTCTCAGTCAGAGAGAGTGTGTGTGTCTCAGTCAGAGAGAGTGTGTGTGTCTCAGTGAGAGAGAGTGTGTGTGTCTCAGTGAGAGTGTGTGTGTGTGTTGTCTCAGTGAGAGTGTGTGTGTGTGTTGTCTCAGTGAGAGTGTGTGTGTGTGTTGTCTCAGTGCGAGTGTGTGTGTCTCAGTGAGAGAGAGTGTGTGTGTGCGTCTCAGTGAGAGTGAGAGTGTGTGCGTGCGTCTCAGTGAGAGTGTGTGCGTGCGTGTGTCTCAGTGAGTGTGCGTGCATCTCAGTGAGAGTGTGTGTGTGTGTCTCAATGAGAGAGTGTGTGTGTGTGTCTCAGTGAGAGTGTGTGTGTGTCTCAGTGAGAGAGAGAGTGTGTGTGTGTCTCAGTGAGAGAGTGTGTGTGTGTGTGTCTCAGTGAGTGTGTGTGTGTGTCTGTGAGAGTGTGTGTGTGTCTGTGAGAGTGTGTCTGTGAGAGTGTGTGTGTGTGTCTCAGTGAGAGTGTGTGTGTGTGTCTCAGTGAGAGTGTGTGTGTGTGTCTCAGTGAGAGTGTGTGTGTGTGTCTCAGTGAGAGTGTGTGTGTGTGTGTCTGTGAGAGTGTGTGTGTGTGTGTCTGTGAGAGTGTGTGTGTGTGTGTCTGTGAGAGTGTGTGTGTGTCTGTGAGAGTGTGTGTGTGTCTGAGAGTGTGTGTGTGTCTCAGTGAGAGTGTGTGTGTGTCTCAGTGAGAGTGAGAGTGTGTGTGTGTCTCAGTGAGAGTGTGTGTGTGTGTGTCTCAGTGAGAGAGTGTGTGTGTGTGTGTCTCAGTGAGTGTGTGTGTGTGTGTCTCAGTGAGTGTGTGTGTGTCTCAGTGAGTGTGTGTGTGTCTCAGTGAGTGTGTGTGTGTGTCTCAGTGAGAGAGAGTGTGTGTGTCTCAGTGAGAGAGAGTGTGTGTGTCTCAGTGAGAGAGAGTGTGTGTGTCTCAGTGAGAGAGAGTGTGTGTGTCTCAGTGAGAGAGAGTGTGTGTGTCTCAGTGAGAGTGTGTGTGTGTGTTGTCTCAGTGAGAGTGTGTGTGTGTGTTGTCTCAGTGAGAGTGTGTGTGTGTGTTGTCTCAGTGCGAGTGTGTGTGTCTCAGTGAGAGAGAGTGTGTGTGTGCGTCTCAGTGAGAGTGAGAGTGTGTGCGTGCGTCTCAGTGAGAGTGTGTGCGTGCGTGTGTCTCAGTGAGTGTGCGTGCATCTCAGTGAGAGTGTGTGTGTGTGTCTCAATGAGAGAGTGTGTGTGTGTGTCTCAGTGAGAGTGTGTGTGTGTCTCAGTGAGAGAGAGAGTGTGTGTGTGTCTCAGTGAGAGAGTGTGTGTGTGTGTGTCTCAGTGAGTGTGTGTGTGTGTCTCAGTGAGAGTGTGTGTGTGTGTCTCAGTGAGAGAGAGTGTGTGTGTCTCAGTGAGAGAGAGTGTGTGTGTCTCAGTGAGAGTGTGTGTGTGTGTTGTCTCAGTGAGAGTGTGTGTGTGTGTTGTCTCAGTGAGAGTGTGTGTGTGTGTTGTCTCAGTGAGAGTGTGTGTGTGTGCGTCTCAGTGAGAGTGTGTGCGTGCGTGTCAGTGAGTGTGCGTGCGTGTGTCTCAGTGAGTGTGCGTGCATCTCAGTGAGAGTGCGTGCATCTCAGTGAGAGTGTGCCTGTGTGTCTCAGTGAGAGTGTGTGTGTGTGTGTGTGTGTGTGTGTGTGTCTCAGTGAGAGAGTGTGTGTGTGTCTCAGTGAGAGAGTGTGTGTGTGTGTGTCTCAGTGAGTGAGTGTATGTGTGTGTCTCAGTGAGAGAGTGTGTGTGTGTGTCTCAGTGAGAGAGTGTGTGCGTGTGTCTCAGTGAGAAGGTGTGTGTGTGTGTTGTCTCAGTGAGAGTGTGTGTGTGTGTCTCAGTGAGAGAGAGTGTGTGTGCGCGTCTGAGTGAGAGTGTGTGCGTGCGTCTCAGTGAGTGTGTGCGTGCGTCTCAGTGAGTGTGTGCGTGCGTCTCAGTGAGAGTGTGTGCGTGTGTGTCAGTGAGTGTGCGTGCGTGTGTCTCAGTGAGTGTGCGTGCATCTCAGTGAGAGTGTGCGTGTGTGTCTCAGTGAGAGTGTGTGTGTGTCTCAATGAGAGAGTGTGTGTGTGTGTGTGTCTCTGTGTCTCTGTGTGTGTGTGTGTCTCTGTGTCTCTGTGTGTGTGTGTGTCTCAGTGAGAGAGTGTGTGTGTGTGTCTCAGTGAGAGAGAGTGTGTGCGTGTGTCTCAGTGAGAAGGTGTGTGTGTGTGTGTCTCAGTGAGAGTGTGTGTGTGTGTCTCAGTGAGAGTGTGTCTCTGTGAGAGTGTGTGTGTGTGTGTGTCTCTGTGAGAGTGTGTGTGTGTGTGTGTCTCAGTGAGAGTGTGTGTGTGTGTCTCAGTGAGAGTGTGTGTGTGTGTCTCAGTGAGAGTGTGTGTGTGTCTCAGTGAGAGAGTGTGTGTGTGTGTGTGTGTCTCAGTGAGAGAGTGTGTGTGTGTGTGTCTCAGTGAGAGTGTGTGTGTGTGTCTCAGTGAGAGTGTGTGTGTCAGTGAGAGTGTGTGTGTGTGTCAGTGAGAGAGTGTGTATGTGTGTGTGTGTGTGTCAGTGAGAGAGAGTGTGTGTGTGTGTCTCAGTGAGAGTGTGTGTGTGTGTCTCAGTGAGAGTGTGTGTGTGTCTCAGTGAGAGTGTGTGTGTGTGTGTCTCAGTGGAGAGTGTGTGTGTGTGTGTGTCAGTGAGAGTGTGTGTGTGTCTCAGTGAGAGTGTGTGTGTGTGTGTCTCAGTGGAGAGTGTGTGTGTGTCAGTGAGAGTGTGTGTGTGTGTCAGTGAGAGTGTGTGTGTGTGTCAGTGAGAGAGAGTGTGTTTGTGTGTCAGTGAGTGAGAGTGTGTGTGTGTGTGTCAGTGAGAGTGTGTGTGTGTGTGTGTGTGTGTCAGTGAGAGAGTGTGTGTGTGTGTCAGTGAGAGTGTGTGTGTGTGTCAGTGAGAGTGTGTGTGTGTGTCAGTGAGAGTGTGTGTGTGTGTCAGTGAGTGAGAGTGTGTGTGTGTGTCAGTGAGTGAGAGTGTGTGTGTGTGTCAGTGAGAGAGAGTGTGTGTGTGTGTCAGTGAGAGTGTGTGTGTGTGTCAGTGAGAGTGTGTGTGTGTGTCAGTGAGAGTGTGTGTGTGTGTGTGTGTCAGTGAGAGTGTGTGTGTGTGTCAGTGAGAGTGTGTGTGTGTGTGTGTCAGTGAGAGTGTGTGTGTGTGTGTGTCAGTGAGAGAGTGTGTGTGTGTGTCAGTGAGAGTATGTGTGTGTGTGTGTCAGTGAGAGAGTGTGTGTGTGTGTCAGTGAGAGTGTGTGTGTGTGTGTCAGTGAGAGAGTGTGTGTGTGTGTCAGTGAGAGAGTGTGTGTGTGTGTCAGTGAGAGTGTGTGTGTGTGTGTGTCAGTGAGAGAGTGTGTGTGTGTGTCTCAGTGAGAGTGTGTGTGTGTGTCTCAGTGAGAGAGTGTGTGTGTCTCAGTGTGTGTGTGTGTCTCAGTGTGTGTGTGTGTCTCAGTGAGAGTGTGTGTGTGTGTCTCAGTGAGAGAGAGTGTGTGTGTCTCAGTGAGAGAGAGTGTGTGTGTCTCAGTGAGAGTGTGTGTGTGTGTCTCAGTGAGAGAGAGAGTGTGTGTGTGTGTCTCAGTGAGAGAGAGAGTGTGTGTGTGTCTCAGTGAGAGTGTGTGTGTGTGTCTCAGTGAGAGTGTGTGTGTGTGTCTCAGTGAGAGAGTGTGTGTGTGTCTCAGTGAGAGAGTGTGTGTGTGATTGTCTCTGTGAGAGAGTGTGTGCGTGTGTCTCAGTGAGAGTGTGTGTGTGTGTCTCAGTGAGAGTGTGTGTGTGTGTCTCAGTGAGAGAGTATGTGTGTGTGTCTGTGAGAGTGTGTGTGTGTGTGTCTGTGAGAGTGTGTGTGTGTCTGTGAGAGTGTGTGTGTGTCTGTGAGAGTGTGTGTGTGTCTGTGAGAGTGTGTGTGTGTCTGAGAGTGTGTGTGTGTCTCAGTGAGAGTGTGTGTGTGTGTCTCAGTGAGAGTGTGTGTGCGTGTGTCTGTGAGAGTGTGTGTGTGTCTGTGAGAGTGTGTGTGTCTGTGAGAGTGTGTGTGTGTCTGAGAGTGTGTGTGTGTCTCAGTGAGAGTGTGTGTGTGTGTGTCTCAGTGAGAGTGTGTGTGTGTGTGTGTCTCAGTGAGAGTGTGTGTGTGTGTCTCAGTGAGAGAGTATGTGTGTGTGTCTGTGAGAGTGTGTGTGTGTGTCTCAGTGAGAGTGTGTGTGTGTGTCTCAGTGAGAGTGTGTGTGTGTGTGTCTCAGTGAGAGTGTGTGTGTGTGTGTCTGTGAGAGTGTGTGTGTGTCTGTGAGAGTGTGTGTGTGTCTGTGAGAGTGTGTGTGTGTCTGAGAGTGTGTGTGTGTCTCAGTGAGAGTGTGTGTGTGTCTCAGTGAGAGAGTGTGTGTGTGTGTGTCTCAGTGAGAGAGTGTGTGTGTGTGTGTCTCAGTGAGTGTGTGTGTGTGTCTCAGTGAGTGTGTGTGTGTCTCAGTGAGTGTGTGTGTGTCTCAGTGAGTGTGTGTGTGTGTCTCAGTGAGTGTGTGTGTGTGTCTCAGTGAGTGTGTGTGTGTGTGTCTCAGTGAGAGTGTGTGTGTGTCTCAGTGAGAGAGAGTGTGTGTGTCTCAGTGAGAGAGAGTGTGTGTGTCTCAGTGAGAGAGTATGTGTGTGTGTCTGTGAGAGTGTGTGTGTGTGTCTGTGAGAGTGTGTGTGTGTCTGAGAGTGTGTGTGTGTCTCAGTGAGAGTGTGTGTGTGTCTCAGTGAGAGAGTGTGTGTGTGTGTGTCTCAGTGAGAGAGTGTGTGTGTGTGTGTCTCAGTGAGTGTGTGTGTGTGTCTCAGTGAGTGTGTGTGTGTGTCTCAGTGAGTGTGTGTGTGTCTCAGTGAGTGTGTGTGTGTGTCTCAGTGAGTGTGTGTGTGTGTCTCAGTGAGTGTGTGTGTGTGTGTCTCAGTGAGAGTGTGTGTGTGTCTCAGTGAGAGAGTGTGTGTGTGTGTGTCTCAGTGAGAGAGAGTGTGTGTGTCTCAGTGAGAGAGAGTGTGTGTGTCTCAGTGAGAGAGAGTGTGTGTGTCTCAGTGAGAGAGAGTGTGTGTGTCTCAGTGAGAGTGTGTGTGTGTGTTGTCTCAGTGCGAGTGTGTGTGTCTCAGTGAGAGTGAGAGTGTGTGCGTGCGTCTCAGTGAGAGTGTGTGCGTGCGTGTGTCTCAGTGAGTGTGCGTGCATCTCAGTGAGAGTGTGTGTGTGTGTCTCAGTGAGAGTGTGTGTGTGTCTCAGTGAGAGAGAGAGTGTGTGTGTGTCTCAGTGAGAGTGTGTGTGTGTGTTGTCTCAGTGCGAGTGTGTGTGTCTCAGTGAGAGTGAGAGTGTGTGCGTGCGTCTCAGTGAGAGTGTGTGCGTGCGTGTGTCTCAGTGAGTGTGCGTGCATCTCAGTGAGAGTGTGTGTGTGTGTCTCAATGAGAGAGTGTGTGTGTGTGTCTCAGTGAGAGTGTGTGTGTGTCTCAGTGAGAGTGTGTGTGTGTCTCAGTGAGAGAGAGAGTGTGTGTGTGTCTCAGTGAGAGAGTGTGTGTGTGTGTGTCTCAGTGAGAGAGTGTGTGTGTGTGTGTCTCAGTGAGAGAGTGTGTGTGTCTCAGTGAGAGAGAGAGTGTGTGTGTGTCTCAGTGAGAGTGTGTGTGTGTGTGTGTCTCAGTGAGAGTGTGTGTGTGTGTCTGTGAGAGTGTGTGTGTGTCTGTGAGAGTGTGTCTGTGAGAGTGTGTGTGTGTGTCTCAGTGAGAGTGTGTGTGTGTCTCAGTGAGAGTGTGTGTGCGTCTCAGTGAGAGTGTGTGTGCGTGTGTCTCAGTGAGAGTGTGTGTGTGTGTCTCAGTGAGAGTGTGTGTGTGTGTCTCAGTGAGAGTGTGTGTGTGTGTCTCAGTGAGAGTGTGTGTGTGTGTCTCAGTGAGAGTGTGTGTGTGTGTCTCAGTGAGAGTGTGTGTGTGTGTCTCAGTGAGAGTGTGTGTGTGTGTCTGTGAGAGTGTGTGTGTGTGTGTCTGTGAGAGTGTGTGTGTGTGTGTCTGTGAGAGTGTGTGTGTGTGTGTCTGTGAGAGTGTGTGTGTGTCTGTGAGAGTGTGTGTGTGTCTGAGAGTGTGTGTGTGTCTCAGTGAGAGTGTGTGTGTGTGTGTGTCTCAGTGAGAGAGTGTGTGTGTGTGTGTCTCAGTGAGTGTGTGTGTGTGTGTCTCAGTGAGTGTGTGTGTGTGTGTGTCTCAGTGAGTGTGTGTGTGTCTCAGTGAGTGTGTGTGTGTCTCAGTGAGTGTGTGTGTGTGTCTCAGTGAGAGAGAGTGTGTGTGTCTCAGTGAGAGAGAGTGTGTGTGTCTCAGTGAGAGAGAGTGTGTGTGTCTCAGTGAGAGTGTGTGTGTGTGTTGTCTCAGTGAGAGTGTGTGTGTGTGTCTCAGTGAGAGTGTGTGTGTGTCTCAGTGAGAGAGTGTGTGTGTGTGTGTGTGTCTCAGTGAGAGAGTGTGTGTGTGTGTGTCTCAGTGAGAGTGTGTGTGTGTGTCTCAGTGAGAGTGTGTGTGTGTGTCAGTGAGAGTGTGTGTGTGTGTCAGTGAGAGAGTGTGTATGTGTGTGTGTGTGTGTGTGTCAGTGAGAGTGTGTGTGTGTGTGTCAGTGAGAGTGTGTGTGTGTGTGTGTCAGTGAGAGTGTGTGTGTGTGTGTGTCTCAGTGAGAGTGTGTGTGTGTGTCTCAGTGAGAGTGTGTGTGTGTCTCAGTGAGAGTGTGTGTGTGTGTGTCTCAGTGGAGAGTGTGTGTGTGTGTCAGTGAGAGTGTGTGTGTGTCTCAGTGAGAGTGTGTGTGTGTGTGTCTCAGTGGAGAGTGTGTGTGTGTGTCAGTGAGAGTGTGTGTGTGTGTCAGTGAGAGTGTGTGTGTGTGTCAGTGAGAGAGAGTGTGTTTGTGTGTCAGTGAGTGAGAGTGTGTGTGTGTGTGTGTCAGTGAGAGTGTGTGTGTGTGTGTCAGTGAGAGAGTGTGTGTGTGTGTCAGTGAGAGTGTGTGTGTGTGTCAGTGAGAGAGTGTGTGTGTGTGTCTCAGTGAGAGTGTGTGTGTGTGTCAGTGAGTGAGAGTGTGTGTGTGTGTCAGTGAGTGAGAGTGTGTGTGTGTGTCAGTGAGAGAGAGTGTGTGTGTGTGTGTGTGTGTCAGTGAGAGTGTGTGTGTGTGTCAGTGAGTGTGTGTGTGTGTGTGTGTCAGTGAGAGTGTGTGTGTGTCAGTGAGAGTGTGTGTGTGTGTCAGTGAGAGTGTGTGTGTGTGTGTGTCAGTGAGAGAGTGTGTGTGTGTCAGTGAGAGTGTGTGTGTGTGTGTGTCAGTGAGAGAGTGTGTGTGTGTGTCAGTGAGAGAGTGTGTGTGTGTGTCAGTGAGAGAGTGTGTGTGTGTGTCAGTGAGAGTGTGTGTGTGTGTCAGTGAGAGAGTGTGTGTGTGTGTCTCAGTGAGAGTGTGTGTGTGTGTCTCAGTGAGAGTGTGTGTGTGTGTCTCAGTGAGAGAGTGTGTGTGTCTCAGTGTGTGTGTGTGTGTCTCAGTGAGAGAGTGTGTGTGTGTGTGTCTCAGTGAGAGAGTGTGTATGTGTCTCAGTGAGAGTGTGTGTGTGTCTCAGTGAGAGAGTGTGTGTGTGTGTCAGTGAGAGAGTGTGTGTGTGTCAGTGAGAGAGTGTGTGTGTGTGTCAGTGAGAGAGTGTGTGTGTGTGTCAGTGAGAGAGTGTGTGTGTGTGTCAGTGAGAGAGTGTGTGTCTGTGTCTCAGTGAGAGAGAGTGTGTGTCTGTGTCTCAGTGAGAGAGAGTGTGTGTGTGTGTCTCAGTGAGAGAGTGTGTGTGTGTCTCAGTGAGAGAGAGTGTGTGTGTGTGTCTCAGTGAGAGAGAGTGTGTGTGTGTGTCTCAGTGAGAGAGTGTGTATGTGTGTCTCAGTGAGAGAGTGTGTGTGTGTGTGTGTGTGTCTCAGTGAGAGAGTGAGTGTGTGTGTGTGTGTCTCAGTGAGAGTGTGTGCGCGTGTCTCAGTGAGAGAGAGAGTGTGTGTGTGTCTCAGTGAGAGTGTGTGTGTGTGTGTCTCAGTGAGAGAGTGTGTGTGTGTGTGTCTCAGTGAGAGAGTGTGTGTGTGTGTCTCAGTGAGAGTGTGTGTGTGTGTCTCAGTGAGAGAGAGTGTGTGTGTGTGTCTCAGTGAGAGAGAGTGTGTGTGTGTGTCTCAGTGAGAGAGTGTGTGTGTGTCTCAGTGAGAGTGTGTGTGTGTGTGTGTCTCAGTGAGAGAGTGTGTGTGTGTGTCTCAGTGAGAGAGTGTGTGTGTGTGTCTCAGTGAGAGAGTGTGTGTGTGTGTCTCAGTGAGAGAGTGTGTGTGTGTGTCTCAGTGAGAGTGTGTGTGTGTGTCTCAGTGAGAGAGTGTGTGTGTGTGTCTCAGTGAGAGAGAGTGTGTGTGTGTGTCTCAGTGAGAGAGTGTGTGTGTGTCTCAGTGAGAGTGTGTGTGTGTGTGTCTCAGTGGAGAGTGTGTGTGTGTCAGTGAGAGTGTGTGTGTGTCAGTGAGAGAGAGTGTGTTTGTGTGTCAGTGAGAGTGTGTGTGTGTGTCAGTGAGAGTGTGTGTGTGTGTGTGTGTGTCAGTGAGAGTGTGTGTGTGTGTGTCAGTGAGAGTGTGTGTGTGTGTGTCAGTGAGAGTGTGTGTGTGTGTCAGTGAGAGTGTGTGTGTGTGTCAGTGAGAGTGTGTGTGTGTGTCAGTGAGTGAGAGTGTGTGTGTGTGTCAGTGAGTGAGAGTGTGTGTGTGTGTCAGTGAGTGAGAGTGTGTGTGTGTGTCAGTGAGTGAGAGTGTGTGTGTGTGTCAGTGAGTGAGAGTGTGTGTGTGTGTCAGTGAGAGAGAGTGTGTGTGTGTGTGTGTGTCAGTGAGAGTGTGTGTGTGTGTCAGTGAGAGTGTGTGTGTGTGTGTCAGTGAGAGTGTGTGTGTGTGTCAGTGAGAGTGTGTGTGTCAGTGAGAGTGTGTGTGTGTGTGTGTCAGTGAGAGTGTGTGTGTGTGTCAGTGAGTGAGAGTGTGTGTGTGTGTCAGTGAGTGAGAGTGTGTGTGTGTGTCAGTGAGAGAGAGTGTGTGTGTGTGTCAGTGAGAGAGAGTGTGTGTGTGTGTGTGTCAGTGAGAGTGTGTGTGTGTGTCAGTGAGAGTGTGTGTGTGTGTGTGTCAGTGAGAGTGTGTGTGTGTGTCAGTGAGAGTGTGTGTGTGTGTCAGTGAGAGTGTGTGTGTGTGTGTGTGTCAGTGAGAGAGTGTGTGTGTGTGTGTCAGTGAGAGTGTGTGTGTGTGTGTCAGTGAGAGTGTGTGTGTGTGTGTCAGTGAGAGAGTGTGTGTGTGTGTCAGTGAGAGAGTGTGTGTGTGTGTCAGTGAGAGTGTGTGTGTGTCAGTGAGAGAGTGTGTGTGTGTGTCTCAGTGAGAGAGTGTGTGTGTCTCAGTGTGTGTGTGTGTGTCTCAGTGAGAGAGTGTGTGTGTGTGTGTCTCGGTGAGAGAGTGTGTGTGTGTCTCAGTGAGAGAGTGTATGTGTGTGTCAGTGAGAGAGTGTGTGTGTGTGTCAGTGAGAGAGTGTGTGTGTGTCTCAGTGAGAGTGTGTGTGTGTGTGTGTGTCTCAGTGAGAGAGTGTGTGTGTGTGTCTCAGTGAGAGAGTGTGTGTGTGTGTGTCTCAGTGAGAGAGTGTGTGTGTGTCTCAGTGAGAGTGTGTGTGTGTGTGTGTGTCTCAGTGAGAGTGTGTGTGTGTGTGTGTGTGTGTCTCAGTGAGAGTGTGTGTGTGTGTGTGTGTCTCAGTGAGAGAGTGTGTGTGTGTGTCTCAGTGAGAGAGTGTGTGTGTGTGTGTGTCTCAGTGAGAGAGTGTATGTGTGTGTCAGTGAGAGAGTGTATGTGTGTGTCAGTGAGAGAGTGTGTGTGTGTGTCAGTGAGAGAGTGTGTGTGTGTGTCAGTGAGAGAGTGTGTGTGTGTGTCAGTGAGAGAGTGTGTGTGTGTGTGTCAGTGAGAGTGTGTGTGTGTGTTGTCTCAGTGAGAGTGTGTGTGTGTGTTGTCTCAGTGAGAGTGTGTGTGTGTGCGTCTCAGTGAGAGTGTGTGTGCGTGCGTCTCAGTGAGAGTGTGTGCGTGCGTGTCAGTGAGTGTGCGTGCGTGTGTCTCAGTGAGTGTGCGTGCATCTCAGTGAGAGTGTGCGTGCATCTCAGTGAGAGTGTGCCTGTGTGTCTCAGTGAGAGTGTGTGTGTGTGTGTGTGTGTGTGTGTGTGTGTGTGTGTCTCAGTGAGAGAGTGTGTGTGTGTCTCAGTGAGAGAGTGTGTGTGTGTCTCAGTGAGAGAGTGTGTGTGTGTGTGTGTGTCTCAGTGAGAGAGTGTGTGCGTGTGTCTCAGTGAGAAGGTGTGTGTGTGTGTTGTCTCAGTGAGAGTGTGTGTGTGTGTCTCAGTGAGAGAGAGTGTGTGTGTGCGTCTCAGTGAGAGTGAGAGTGTGTGCGTGCGTCTCAGTGAGTGTGTGCGTGCGTCTCAGTGAGTGTGTGCGTGCGTCTCAGTGAGAGTGTGTGCGTGTGTGTCAGTGAGTGTGCGTGCGTGTGTCTCAGTGAGTGTGCGTGCATCTCAGTGAGAGTGTGCGTGTGTGTCTCAATGAGAGAGTGTGTGTGTGTGTGTGTCTCAGTGAGAGAGTGTGTGTGTGTGTCTCAGTGAGAGAGAGTGTGTGCGTGTGTCTCAGTGAGAAGGTGTGTGTGTGTGTGTCTCAGTGAGAGTGTGTGTGTGTGTCTCAGTGAGAGTGTGTGTGTGTGTCTCAGTGAGAGTGTGTGTGTGTGTCTCAGTGAGAGAGAGTGTGTGTGTGTGTCTCAGTGAGAGTGTGTCTCTCTGAGAGTGTGTGTGTGTGTGTGTCTCTGTGAGAGTGTGTGTGTGTGTGTGTCTCAGTGAGAGTGTGTGTGTGTGTCTCAGTGAGAGTGTGTGTGTGTGTCTCAGTGAGAGTGTGTGTGTGTCTCAGTGAGAGAGTGTGTGTGTGTGTGTGTGTCTCAGTGAGAGAGTGTGTGTGTGTGTGTCTCAGTGAGAGTGTGTGTGTGTGTCTCAGTGAGAGTGTGTGTGTGTGTCAGTGAGAGTGTGTGTGTGTGTCAGTGAGAGAGTGTGTATGTGTGTGTGTGTGTGTCAGTGAGAGTGTGTGTGTGTGTGTCAGTGAGAGTGTGTGTGTGTGTGTCAGTGAGAGTGTGTGTGTGTGTGTGTCTCAGTGAGAGTGTGTGTGTGTGTCTCAGTGAGAGTGTGTGTGTGTCTCAGTGAGAGTGTGTGTGTGTCTCAGTGGAGAGTGTGTGTGTGTGTGTGTCAGTGAGAGTGTGTGTGTGTCTCAGTGAGAGTGTGTGTGTGTGTGTCTCAGTGGAGAGTGTGTGTGTGTCAGTGAGAGTGTGTGTGTGTGTCAGTGAGTGTGTGTGTGTGTCAGTGAGAGAGAGTGTGTTTGTGTGTCAGTGAGTGAGAGTGTGTGTGTGTGTGTGTCAGTGAGAGTGTGTGTGTGTGTGTGTGTCAGTGAGAGTGTGTGTGTGTGTCAGTGAGAGTGTGTGTGTGTGTCAGTGAGAGTGTGTGTGTGTGTCAGTGAGTGAGAGTGTGTGTGTGTGTCAGTGAGAGTGTGTGTGTGTGTGTGTCAGTGAGAGTGTGTGTGTGTGTGTGTCAGTGAGAGTGTGTGTGTGTGTGTGTCAGTGAGAGAGTGTGTGTGTGTGTCAGTGAGAGTGTGTGTGTGTGTGTCAGTGAGAGAGTGTGTGTGTGTGTCAGTGAGAGTGTGTGTGTGTGTGTCAGTGAGAGTGTGTGTGTGTGTGTCAGTGAGAGTGTGTGTGTGTGTCAGTGAGAGAGTGTGTGTGTGTGTCAGTGAGTGTGTGTGTGTGTCAGTGAGAGAGTGTGTGTGTGTGTCTCAGTGAGAGAGTGTGTGTGTCTCAGTGTGTGTGTGTGTGTGTCTCAGTGAGAGAGTGTGTGTGTGTGTGTCTCAGTGAGAGAGTGTGTATGTGTCTCAGTGAGAGTGTGTGTGTGTGTGTGTGTGTGTGTGTCTCAGTGAGAGAGTGTATGTGTGTGTCAGTGAGAGAGTGTGTGTGTGTGTCAGTGAGAGAGTGTGTGTGTGTGTCAGTGAGAGAGTGTGTGTGTGTGTCAGTGAGAGAGTGTGTGTGTGTGTGTCAGTGAGAGAGTGTGTGTGTGTGTCAGTGAGAGAGTGTGTGTGTGTGTCAGTGAGAGAGTGTGTGTGTGTGTCAGTGAGAGAGTGTGTGTGTGTGTGTGTGTCAGTGAGAGAGTGTGTGTGTGTGTCTCAGTGAGAGAGAGTGTGTGTGTGTGTCTCAGTGAGAGAGTGTGTGTGTGTCTCAGTGAGAGAGAGTGTGTGTGTGTGTCTCAGTGAGAGAGAGTGTGTGTGTGTGTCTCAGTGAGAGTGTGTGTGTGTGTGTGTGTGTGTGTCTCAGTGAGAGAGTGAGTGTGTGTGTGTGTGTCTCAGTGAGAGTGTGTGCGCGTGTCTCAGTGAGAGAGAGAGTGTGTGTGTGTCTCAGTGAGAGTGTGTGCGCGTGTCTCAGTGAGAGAGAGAGAGTGTGTGTCTCAGTGAGAGAGTGTGTGTGTGTGTCTCAGTGAGAGAGAGTGTGTGTGTGTGTCTCAGTGAGAGAGTGTGTGTGTGTCTCAGTGAGAGTGTGTGTGTGTGTGTGTCTCAGTGAGAGAGAGTGTGTGTGTCTCAGTGAGAGAGTGTGTGTGTGTGTCTCAGTGAGAGAGTGTGTGTGTGTGTCTCAGTGAGAGTGTGTGTGTGTGTCTCAGTGAGAGAGTGTGTGTGTGTGTCTCAGTGAGAGAGAGTGTGTGTGTGTGTCTCAGTGAGAGAGTGTGTGTGTGTCTCAGTGAGAGTGTGTGTGTGTGTGTCTCAGTGGAGAGTGTGTGTGTGTCAGTGAGAGTGTGTGTGTGTCAGTGAGAGTGTGTGTGTGTGTCAGTGAGAGAGAGTGTGTTTGTGTGTCAGTGAGTGAGAGTGTGTGTGTGTGTCAGTGAGAGTGTGTGTGTGTGTGTGTGTGTGTCAGTGAGAGTGTGTGTGTGTGTGTGTGTGTCAGTGAGAGTGTGTGTGTGTGTCAGTGAGAGTGTGTGTGTGTGTCAGTGAGAGTGTGTGTGTGTGTCAGTGAGTGAGAGTGTGTGTGTGTGTCAGTGAGTGAGAGTGTGTGTGTGTGTCAGTGAGAGAGAGTGTGTGTGTGTGTCAGTGAGAGAGAGTGTGTGTGTGTGTGTGTGTCAGTGAGAGTGTGTGTGTGTGTCAGTGAGAGTGTGTGTGTGTGTGTCAGTGAGAGTGTGTGTGTGTGTGTCAGTGAGAGTGTGTGTGTGTGTCAGTGAGAGTGTGTGTGTGTGTCAGTGAGAGTGTGTGTGTGTGTGTGTCAGTGAGAGTGTGTGTGTGTGTCAGTGAGAGTGTGTGTGTGTGTGTGTCAGTGAGAGAGTGTGTGTGTGTGTGTCAGTGAGAGTGTGTGTGTGTGTGTGTCAGTGAGAGAGTGTGTGTGTGTGTCAGTGAGAGAGTGTGTGTGTGTCAGTGAGAGTGTGTGTGTGTCAGTGAGAGAGTGTGTGTGTGTCTCAGTGAGAGAGTGTGTGTGTGTGTCTCAGTGAGAGAGTGTGTGTGTCTCAGTGTGTGTGTGTGTGTCTCAGTGAGAGAGTGTGTGTGTGTGTGTCTCAGTGAGAGAGTGTGTGTGTGTCTCAGTGAGAGAGTGTGTGTGTGTCTCAGTGAGAGAGTGTGTGTGTGTGTCAGTGAGAGAGTGTGTGTGTGTGTCAGTGAGAGAGTGTGTGTGTGTGTCAGTGAGAGTGTGTGTGTGTGTGTGTGTGTCTCAGTGAGAGAGTGTGTGTGTGTGTCTCAGTGAGAGAGTGTGTGTGTGTGTGTCTCAGTGAGAGAGTGTGTGTGTGTGTGTCTCAGTGAGAGAGTGTGTGTGTGTCTCAGTGAGAGAGTGTGTGTGTGTCTCAGTGAGAGAGTGTGTGTGTGTCTCAGTGAGAGAGAGTGTGTGTGTGTGTCTCAGTGAGAGAGAGTGTGTGTGTGTGTGTCTCAGTGAGAGAGTGTGTGTGTGTGTCTCAGTGAGAGTGTGTGCGCGTGTCTCAGTGAGAGAGAGAGTGTGTGTGTGTCTCAGTGAGAGTGTGTGCGCGTGTCTCAGTGAGAGAGAGAGTGTGTGTGTCTCAGTGAGAGAGTGTGTGTGTGTGTCTCAGTGAGAGAGAGTGTGTGTGTGTGTCTCAGTGAGAGAGTGTGTGTGTGTCTCAGTGAGAGTGTGTGTGTGTGTGTGTCTCAGTGAGAGAGAGTGTGTGTGTCTCAGTGAGAGAGTGTGTGTGTGTGTCTCAGTGAGAGAGTGTGTGTGTGTCTCAGTGAGAGTGTGTGTGTGTCTCAGTGAGAGAGTGTGTGTGTGTGTCTCAGTGAGAGAGAGTGTGTGTGTGTGTCTCAGTGAGAGAGTGTGTGTGTGTCTCAGTGAGAGTGTGTGTGTGTGTCTCAGTGAGAGTGTGTGTGTGTGTCTCAGTGAGAGAGAGTGTGTGTGTGTCTCAGTGAGAGTGTGTGTGTGTGTCTCAGTGAGAGAGTGTGTGTGTGTGTCTCAGTGAGAGTGTGTGTGTGTGTCTCAGTGAGAGTGTGTGTGTGTGTCTCAGTGAGAGAGTGTGTGTGTGTGTCTCAGTGAGAGTGTGTGTGTGTGTCTCAGTGAGAGTGTGTGTGTGTGTCTCAGTGAGAGAGTGTGTGTGTGTCTCAGTGAGAGAGAGTGTGTGTGTGTCTCAGTGAGAGAGTGTGTGTGTATGTCTCAGTGAGAGAGTGTGTGTGTGTCTCAGTGAGAGAGTGTGTGTGTGTCTCAGTGAGAGAGAGTGTGTGTGTGTGTCTCAGTGAGAGAGTGTGTGTGTGTGTCTCAGTGAGAGAGTGTGTGTGTGTGTCTCAGTGAGAGTGTGTGTGTGTGTGTGTCTCAGTGAGAGTGTGTGTGTGTGTGTGTCTCAGTGAGAGAGTGTGTGTGTGTGTGTCTCAGTGAGAGAGTGTGTGTGTGTGTCTCAGTGAGAGTGTGTGTGTGTGTCTCAGTGAGAGTGTGTGTGTGTGTCTCAGTGAGAGTGTGTGTGTGTCTCAGTGAGAGTGTGTGTGTGTGTCTCAGTGAGAGTGTGTGTGTGTCTCAGTGAGAGAGAGAGTGTGTGTGTGTCTCAGTGAGAGTGTGTGTGTGTGTGTGTCTCAGTGAGAGTGTGTGCGTGTGTCTCAGTGAGAGTGTGTGTGCGTGTGTCTCAGTGAGAGTGTGTGTGCGTGTGTCTCAGTGAGAGTGTGTGCGTGTGTGTCTGTGAGAGTGTGTGCGTGCGTGTCAGTGAGTGTGCGTGCGTGTGTCTCAGTGAGTGTGCGTGCATCTCAGTGAGAGTGTGCGTGCATCTCAGTGAGAGTGTGCCTGTGTGTCTCAGTGAGAGTGTGTGTGTGTGTGTCTCTGTGTGTGTGTGTGTGTGTGTGTGTGTGTGTGTCTCAGTGAGAGAGTGTGTGTGTGTGTGTGTCTCAGTGAGAGAGTGTGTGTGTGTCTCAGTGAGAGAGTGTGTGTGTGTGTGTGTGTGTGTCTCAGTGAGTGAGTGTGTGTGTGTGTCTCAGTGAGAGAGTGTGTGCGTGTGTCTCAGTGAGAAGGTGTGTGTGTGTGTTGTCTCAGTGAGAGTGTGTGTGTGTCTCAGTGACAGTGTGTGTGTGTCTCAGTGAGAGAGAGTGTGTGTGTGCGTCTCAGTGAGAGTGAGAGTGTGTGCGTGCGTCTCAGTGAGTGTGTGCGTGCGTCTCAGTGAGTGTGTGCGTGCGTCTCAGTGAGAGTGTGTGCGTGTGTGTCAGTGAGTGTGCGTGCGTGTGTCTCAGTGAGTGTGCGTGCATCTCAGTGAGAGTGTGCGTGTGTGTCTCAGTGAGAGTGTGTGTGTGTCTCAATGAGAGAGTGTGTGTGTGTGTGTGTCTCTGTGTCTCTGTGTGTGTGTGTGTCTCAGTGAGAGAGAGTGTGTGCGTGTGTCTCAGTGAGAAGGTGTGTGTGTGTGTGTCTCAGTGAGAGTGTGTGTGTGTGTCTCAGTGAGAGTGTGTGTGTGTGTCTCAGTGAGAGTGTGTGTGTCTGTGAGAGTGTGTGTGTGTGTGTGTCTCAGTGAGAGTGTGTGTGTGTGTCTCAGTGAGAGTGTGTGTGTGTCTCAGTGAGAGAGTGTGTGTGTGTGTGTGTGTCTCAGTGAGAGAGTGTGTGTGTGTGTGTCTCAGTGAGAGTGTGTGTGTGTGTCAGTGAGAGTGTGTGTGTGTGTCAGTGAGAGTGTGTGTGTGTGTCAGTGAGAGAGTGTGTGTGTGTGTGTGTCAGTGAGAGTGTGTGTGTGTGTGTCAGTGAGAGTGTGTGTGTGTGTGTCAGTGAGAGTGTGTGTGTGTGTGTCAGTGAGAGTGTGTGTGTGTGTGTCAGTGAGAGTGTGTGTGTGTGTGTCAGTGAGAGTGTGTGTGTGTGTGTGTCAGTGAGAGAGTGTGTGTGTGTGTGTCTCAGTGAGAGAGTGTGTGTGTGTGTGTCTCAGTGAGAGTGTGTGTGTGTCTCAGTGAGAGTGTGTGTGTGTCTCAGTGAGAGTGTGTGTGTGTCTCAGTGAGAGTGTGTGTGTGTGTGTGTGTCAGTGAGAGTGTGTGTGTGTCTCAGTGAGAGTGTGTGTGTGTGTCAGTGAGAGTGTGTGTGTGTGTCAGTGAGAGAGAGTGTGTTTGTGTGTCAGTGAGTGAGAGTGTGTGTGTGTGTGTGTCAGTGAGAGTGTGTGTGTGTGTGTGTGTCAGTGAGAGTGTGTGTGTGTGTGTCAGTGAGAGTGTGTGTGTGTGTCAGTGAGAGTGTGTGTGTGTGTCAGTGAGAGAGAGTGTGTGTGTGTCAGTGAGTGAGAGTGTGTGTGTGTCAGTGAGTGAGAGTGTGTGTGTGTGTGTGTCAGTGAGAGAGAGTGTGTGTGTGTGTCAGTGAGAGAGAGTGTGTGTGTGTGTGTGTGTCAGTGAGAGTGTGTGTGTGTGTCAGAGTGTGTGTGTGTGTGTCAGTGAGAGTGTGTGTGTGTGTGTGTCAGTGAGAGTGTGTGTGTGTGTGTGTCAGTGAGAGAGTGTGTGTGTGTGTCAGTGGAGAGTGTGTGTGTGTGTGTGTCAGTGAGAGTGTGTGTGTCAGTGAGAGTGTGTGTGTGTGTCAGTGAGAGTGTGTGTGTGTGTCAGTGAGAGTGTGTGTGTGTGTCAGTGAGAGAGAGTGTGTGTGTGTCAGTGAGTGAGAGTGTGTGTGTGTGTCAGTGAGTGAGAGTGTGTGTGTGTGTCAGTGAGTGAGAGTGTGTGTGTGTGTGTCAGTGAGAGAGAGTGTGTGTGTGTGTCAGTGAGAGAGAGTGTGTGTGTGTGTGTGTCAGTGAGAGTGTGTGTGTGTGTCAGAGTGTGTGTGTGTGTGTCAGTGAGTGTGTGTGTGTGTCAGTGAGAGTGTGTGTGTGTCAGTGAGAGTGTGTGTGTGTGTGTGTCAGTGAGAGAGTGTGTGTGTGTGTCAGTGAGAGTGTGTGTGTGTGTGTGTCAGTGAGAGAGTGTGTGTGTGTGTCTCAGTGAGAGTGTGTGTGTGTGTGTCTCAGTGAGAGAGTGTGTGTGTCTCAGTGTGTGTGTGTGTGTCTCAGTGAGAGAGTGTGTGTGTGTGTGTCTCAGTGAGAGAGTGTGTGTGTGTGTGTCTCAGTGAGAGAGTGTGTATGTGTCTCAGTGAGAGTGTGTGTGTGTCTCAGTGAGAGAGTGTATGTGTGTGTCAGTGAGAGAGTGTGTGTGTGTGTGTGTGTCAGTGAGATTTTGTGTGTGTGTGTCAGTGAGATTTTGTGTGTGTGTGTGTCAGTGTGAGAGAGTGTGTGTGTGTGTCAGTGAGAGAGTGTGTGTGTGTGTCAGTGAGAGAGTGTGTGTGTGTGTGTGTGTCAGTGAGAGAGTGTGTGTGTGTGTCTCAGTGAGTGAGAGTGTGTGTCTCAGTGAGAGAGAGTGTGTGTGTGTGTCTCAGTGAGAGAGTGTGTATGTGTGTCTCAGTGAGAGAGTGTGTGTGTGTGTGTGTGTGTCTCAGTGAGAGAGTGAGTGTGTGTGTGTCTCAGTGAGAGAGTGTGTGTGTGTGTCTCAGTGAGAGTGTGTGCGCGTGTCTCAGTGAGAGAGAGAGTGTGTGTGTGTCTCAGTGAGAGTGTGTGCGCGTGTCTCAGTGAGAGAGAGAGTGTGTGTGTGTCTCAGTGAGAGTGTGTGCGCGTGTCTCAGTGAGAGAGAGAGTGTGTGTGTGTCTCAGTGAGAGTGTGTGTGTGTGTGTGTGTCTCAGTGAGAGTGTGTGTGTGTGTGTGTCTCAGTGAGAGAGTGTGTGTGTGTGTCTCAGTGAGAGAGTGTGTGTGTGTCTCAGTGAGAGTGTGTGTGTGTGTGTGTGTGTCTCAGTGAGAGAGTGTATGTGTGTGTCAGTGAGAGAGTGTGTGTGTGTGTCAGTGAGAGAGTGTGTGTGTGTGTCAGTGAGAGAGTGTGTGTGTGTGTCAGTGAGAGAGTGTGTGTGTGTGTGTCAGTGAGAGAGTGTGTGTGTGTGTCAGTGAGATTTTGTGTGTGTGTGTCAGTGAGAGAGTGTGTGTGTGTGTCAGTGAGATTTTGTGTGTGTGTGTCAGTGAGAGAGTGTGTGTGTGTGTCAGTGAGAGAGTGTGTGTGTGTGTCAGTGAGAGAGTGTGTGTGTGTGTCTCAGTGAGAGAGAGTGTGTGTGTGTGTCTCAGTGAGAGAGAGTGTATGTGTGTGTCTCAGTGAGAGAGTGAGTGTGTGTGTGTCTCAGTGAGAGAGTGTGTGTGTGTGTCTCAGTGAGAGAGTGTGTGTGTGTGTGTCTCAGTGAGAGAGAGTGTGTGTGTCTCAGTGAGAGAGTGTGTGTGTGTGTGTGTCTCAGTGAGAGTGTCTGTGTGTGTCTCAGTGAGAGTGTGTGTGTGTCTCTGTGAGAGTGTGTGTGTGTGTCTCTGAGAGTGTGTGTGTGTGTCTGAGAGTGTGTGTGTGTCTCAGTGAGAGTGTGTGTGTGTGTCTGAGAGTGTGTGTGTGTCTCAGTGAGAGTGTGTGTGTGTGTCTCAGTGAGAGTGTGTGTGTGTGTGTGTCTCAGTGAGAGAGTGTGTGTGTGTCTCAGTGAGAGAGTATGTGTGTGTCTCAGTGAGAGAGAGTGTGTGTGTGTGTGTGTCTCAGTGAGAGAGTGTGTGTGTGTGTCTCAGTGAGAGTGTGTGTGTGTGTCTCAGTGAGAGTGTGTGTGTGTGTCTCAGTGAGAGTG
Organism: Chiloscyllium punctatum; assembly: GCF_047496795.1. Taxonomy (NCBI): domain Eukaryota; kingdom Metazoa; phylum Chordata; class Chondrichthyes; order Orectolobiformes; family Hemiscylliidae; genus Chiloscyllium; species Chiloscyllium punctatum. The sequence continues at coordinate 60,444,934 of NC_092784.1, forward strand.
TGTGTGTGTGTCTCAGTGAGAGTGTGTGTGTGTCTCAGTGAGAGTGTGTGTGTGTGTCTCAGTGAGAGTGTGTGTGTGTGTGTCTCAGTGAGAGAGTGAGTGTGTGTGTGTCTCAGTGAGAGTGTGTGTGTGTGTGTGTCTCAGTGAGAGAGTGTGTGTGTGTGTGTCTCAGTGAGAGAGTGTGTGTGTGTCTCAGTGAGAGTGTGTGTGTGTGTGTGTCTCAGTGAGAGAGTGTATGTGTGTGTCAGTGAGAGAGTGTGTGTGTGTGTCAGTGAGAGAGTGTGTGTGTGTGTCAGTGAGAGAGTGTGTGTGTGTGTCAGTGAGAGAGTGTGTGTGTGTGTCTCAGTGAGAGAGTGTGTGTGTGTGTCTCAGTGAGAGAGAGTGTGTGTGTGTCTCAGTGAGAGAGTGTGTGTGTGTCTCAGTGAGAGAGAGTGTGTGTGTGTGTCTCAGTGAGAGAGTGTGTGTGTGTGTCTCAGTGAGAGAGAGTGTGTGTGTATGTCTCAGTGAGAGAGTGTGTGTGTGTGTCTCAGTGAGAGAGTGTGTGTGTGTGTGTGTGTGTCTCAGTGAGAGAGTGTGTGTGTGTGTGTGTGTGTCTCAGTGAGAGAGTGAGTGTGTGTCTCAGTGAGAGAGAGTGTGTGTGTGTGTGTCTCAGTGAGAGAGTGTGTATGTATGTCTCAGTGAGAGAGTGTGTGTGTGTGTGTGTGTCTCAGTGAGAGAGAGTGTGTGTGTGTGTCTCAGTGAGAGAGTGTGTGTGTGTGTCTCAGTGAGAGTGTGTGTGTGTGTCTCAGTGAGAGAGTGTGTGTGTGTCTCAGTGAGAGAGAGTGTGTGTGTGTGTCTCAGTGAGAGTGTGTGTGTCTCAGTGAGAGTGTGTGTGTGTCTCAGTGAGAGAGAGAGTGTGTGTGTGTCTCAGTGAGAGAGAGAGTGTGTGTGTGTCTCAGTGAGAGTGTGTGCGTGTGTCTCAGTGAGAGTGTGTGTGCGTGTGTCTCAGTGAGAGTGTGTGTGCGTGTGTCTCAGTGAGAGTGTGTGCGTGTGTGTCTGTGAGAGTGTGTGCGTGCGTGTCAGTGAGTGTGCGTGCGTGTGTCTCAGTGAGTGTGCGTGCATCTCAGTGAGAGTGTGCGTGCATCTCAGTGAGAGTGTGCCTGTGTGTCTCAGTGAGAGTGTGTGTGTGTGTGTCTCTGTGTGTGTGTGTGTGTGTGTGTGTGTGTGTGTCTCAGTGAGAGAGTGTGTGTGTGTGTGTGTCTCAGTGAGAGAGTGTGTGTGTGTCTCAGTGAGAGAGTGTGTGTGTGTGTGTGTGTGTGTCTCAGTGAGTGAGTGTGTGTGTGTGTCTCAGTGAGAGAGTGTGTGCGTGTGTCTCAGTGAGAAGGTGTGTGTGTGTGTTGTCTCAGTGAGAGTGTGTGTGTGTCTCAGTGACAGTGTGTGTGTGTCTCAGTGAGAGAGAGTGTGTGTGTGCGTCTCAGTGAGAGTGAGAGTGTGTGCGTGCGTCTCAGTGAGTGTGTGCGTGCGTCTCAGTGAGTGTGTGCGTGCGTCTCAGTGAGAGTGTGTGCGTGTGTGTCAGTGAGTGTGCGTGCGTGTGTCTCAGTGAGTGTGCGTGCATCTCAGTGAGAGTGTGCGTGTGTGTCTCAGTGAGAGTGTGTGTGTGTCTCAATGAGAGAGTGTGTGTGTGTGTGTGTCTCTGTGTCTCTGTGTGTGTGTGTGTCTCAGTGAGAGAGAGTGTGTGCGTGTGTCTCAGTGAGAAGGTGTGTGTGTGTGTGTCTCAGTGAGAGTGTGTGTGTGTGTCTCAGTGAGAGTGTGTGTGTGTGTCTCAGTGAGAGTGTGTGTGTCTGTGAGAGTGTGTGTGTGTGTGTGTCTCAGTGAGAGTGTGTGTGTGTGTCTCAGTGAGAGTGTGTGTGTGTCTCAGTGAGAGAGTGTGTGTGTGTGTGTGTGTCTCAGTGAGAGAGTGTGTGTGTGTGTGTCTCAGTGAGAGTGTGTGTGTGTGTCAGTGAGAGTGTGTGTGTGTGTCAGTGAGAGTGTGTGTGTGTGTCAGTGAGAGAGTGTGTGTGTGTGTGTGTCAGTGAGAGTGTGTGTGTGTGTGTCAGTGAGAGTGTGTGTGTGTGTGTCAGTGAGAGTGTGTGTGTGTGTGTCAGTGAGAGTGTGTGTGTGTGTGTGTCAGTGAGAGAGTGTGTGTGTGTGTGTCTCAGTGAGAGTGTGTGTGTGTCTCAGTGAGAGTGTGTGTGTGTCTCAGTGAGAGTGTGTGTGTGTCTCAGTGAGAGTGTGTGTGTGTGTGTGTGTCAGTGAGAGTGTGTGTGTGTCTCAGTGAGAGTGTGTGTGTGTGTCAGTGAGAGTGTGTGTGTGTGTCAGTGAGAGAGAGTGTGTTTGTGTGTCAGTGAGTGAGAGTGTGTGTGTGTGTGTGTCAGTGAGAGTGTGTGTGTGTGTGTGTGTCAGTGAGAGTGTGTGTGTGTGTGTCAGTGAGAGTGTGTGTGTGTGTCAGTGAGAGTGTGTGTGTGTGTCAGTGAGAGTGTGTGTGTGTGTCAGTGAGAGAGAGTGTGTGTGTGTCAGTGAGTGAGAGTGTGTGTGTGTCAGTGAGTGAGAGTGTGTGTGTGTGTCAGTGAGTGAGAGTGTGTGTGTGTGTCAGTGAGTGAGAGTGTGTGTGTGTGTGTGTCAGTGAGAGAGAGTGTGTGTGTGTGTCAGTGAGAGAGAGTGTGTGTGTGTGTGTGTGTCAGTGAGAGTGTGTGTGTGTGTCAGAGTGTGTGTGTGTGTGTCAGTGAGAGTGTGTGTGTGTCAGTGAGAGTGTGTGTGTGTGTGTGTCAGTGAGAGAGTGTGTGTGTGTGTCAGTGGAGAGTGTGTGTGTGTGTGTGTCAGTGAGAGTGTGTGTGTCAGTGAGAGTGTGTGTGTGTGTCAGTGAGAGTGTGTGTGTGTGTCAGTGAGAGTGTGTGTGTGTGTCAGTGAGAGAGAGTGTGTGTGTGTCAGTGAGTGAGAGTGTGTGTGTGTGTCAGTGAGTGAGAGTGTGTGTGTGTGTGTCAGTGAGAGAGAGTGTGTGTGTGTGTCAGTGAGAGAGAGTGTGTGTGTGTGTGTGTGTCAGTGAGAGTGTGTGTGTGTGTCAGAGTGTGTGTGTGTGTGTCAGTGAGTGTGTGTGTGTGTCAGTGAGAGTGTGTGTGTGTCAGTGAGAGTGTGTGTGTGTGTGTGTCAGTGAGAGAGTGTGTGTGTGTGTCAGTGAGAGTGTGTGTGTGTGTGTGTCAGTGAGAGAGTGTGTGTGTGTGTCTCAGTGAGAGAGTGTGTGTGTGTGTCTCAGTGAGAGAGTGTGTGTGTGTGTCTCAGTGAGAGAGTGTGTGTGTCTCAGTGTGTGTGTGTGTGTGTCTCAGTGAGAGAGTGTGTGTGTGTGTGTCTCAGTGAGAGAGTGTGTGTGTGTGTGTCTCAGTGAGAGAGTGTGTATGTGTCTCAGTGAGAGTGTGTGTGTGTCTCAGTGAGAGAGTGTATGTGTGTGTCAGTGAGAGAGTGTGTGTGTGTGTGTGTGTCAGTGAGATTTTGTGTGTGTGTGTCAGTGAGATTTTGTGTGTGTGTGTCAGTGAGATTTTGTGTGTGTGTGTGTCAGTGTGAGAGAGTGTGTGTGTGTGTCAGTGAGAGAGTG
>NC_092784.1:60453537-60458537 GCF_047496795.1 Chiloscyllium punctatum
GTGTGTGTGTGTGTGTCAGTGAGAGTGTGTGTGTGTGTCTCAGTGAGAGTGTGTGTGTGTGTCTCAGTGAGTGTGTGTGTGTGTCTCAGTGAGAGTGTGTGTGTGTCTCAGTGAGAGAGTGTGTGTGTGTGTGTCTCAGTGAGACAGTGTGTGTGTGTCTCAGTGAGAGAGTGTGTGTGTGTCTCAGTGAGAGAGTGTGTGTGTGTGTCTCAGTGAGAGAGAGTGTGTGCGTGTGTCTCAGTGAGAAGGTGTGTGTGCGTGTGTCTCAGTGAGAGTGTGTGTGTGTGTGTCTCAGTGAGAGTGTGTGTGTGTGTGTCTCAGTGAGAGTGTGTGTGTGTGTGTCTCAGTGAGAGTGTGTGTGTGTGTCTCAGTGAGAGAGTGTGTGTGTGTGTGTCTCAGTGAGAGAGTGTGTGTGTGTGTGTCTCAGTGAGAGAGTGTGTGTGTGTGTGTGTCTCAGTGAGAGAGTGTGTGTGTGTGTGTGTCAGTGAGAGTGTGTGTGTCAGTCAGAGTGTGTGTGTGTGTGTGTCAGTCAGAGTGTGTGTGTGTGTGTGTCAGTCAGAGTGTGTGTGTGTGTGTCAGTGAGAGAGTGTGTGTGTGTGTCTCAGTGAGAGTGTGTGTGTCTCTCAGTGAGAGTGTGTGTGTGTGTGTCTCAGTGGAGAGTGTGTGTGTGTCACAGTGAGAGTGTGTGTGTGTGTCAGTGAGAGTGTGTGTGTGTGTGTCAGTGAGAGTGTGTGTGTGTGTCGCAGTGAGAGTGTGTGTGTGTGTCTCAGTGAGAGTGTGTGTGTGTCTCAGTGAGAGAGTGTGTGTGTGTGTGTCTCAGTGAGAGAGTGTGTGTGTGTGTCTCAGTGAGAGAGTGTGTGTGTGTGTCTCAGTGAGAGAGTGTGTGTGTGTGTGTCTCAGTGAGAGAGTGTGTGTGTGTGTGTCTCAGTGAGAGAGTGTGTGTGTGTGTCAGTGAGAGTGTGTGTGTGTGTGTCTCAGTGAGAGAGTGTGTGTGTGTGTGTCTCAGTGAGAGAGTGTGTGTGTGTGTGTCAGTCAGAGTGTGTGTGTGTGTCAGTCAGAGTGTGTGTGTGTGTCAGTCAGAGTGTGTGTGTGTGTGTCAGTGAGAGAGTGTGTGTGTGTGTGTCTCAGTGAGAGTGTGTGTGTGTGTCTCAGTGAGAGAGTGTGTGTGTGTGTGTGTCTCAGTGAGAGAGTGTGTGTGTGTGTCTCAGTGGAGAGTGTGTGTGTGTCACAGTGAGAGTGTGTGTGTGTGTCAGTGAGAGTGTGTGTGTGTGTGTCAGTGAGAGTGTGTGTGTGTGTGTCAGTGAGAGTGTGTGTGTGTGTGTCAGTGAGAGTGTGTGTGTGTGTGTGTCAGTGAGAGTGTGTGTGTGTGTCGCAGTGAGAGTGTGTGTGTGTGTCTCAGTGAGAGTGTGTGTGTGTCTCAGTGAGAGAGTGTGTGTGTGTGTGTCTCAGTGAGAGAGTGTGTGTGTGTGTGTCTCAGTGAGAGAGTGTGTGTGTGTGTGTCTCAGTGAGAGAGTGTGTGTGTGTCTCAGTGAGAGTGTGTGTGTGTGTCTCAGTGAGAGAGTGTGTGTGTGTGTCTCAGTGAGAGTGTGTGTGTGTGTCTCAGTGAGAGAGTGTGTGTGTGTGTGTCTCAGTGAGAGAGTGTGTGTGTGTGTCAGTGAGAGTGTGTGTGTGTGTGTCTCAGTGAGAGTGTGTGTGTGTGTGTGTCAGTGAGAGAGTGTGTGTGTGTCTCAGTGAGAGAGTGTGTGTGTGTGTCAGTGAGAGTGTGTGTGTGTGTGTGTGTGTCAGTGAGTGTGTGTGTGTGTGTCTGTGAGAGTGTGTGTGTGTGTGTCTGTGAGAGTGTGTGTGTGTCTCCGTGAGAGTGTGTGTGTGTGTGTTAGTGAGAGTGTGTGTGTGTGTGTGTGTCAGTCAGAGTGTGTGTGTGTGTGTCAGTCAGAGTGTGTGTGTGTGTGTCAGTCAGAGTGTGTGTGTGTGTGTCAGTGAGAGAGTGTGTGTGTGTGTGTCTCAGTGAGAGTGTGTGTGTCTCTCAGTGAGAGTGTGTGTGTGTGTGTCTCAGTGGAGAGTGTGTGTGTGTCACAGTGAGAGTGTGTGTGTGTGTCAGTGAGAGTGTGTGTGTGTGTCAGTGAGAGTGTGTGTGTGTGTCTCAGTGAGAGAGTGTGTGTGTGTGTGTGTCAGTGAGAGTGTGTGTGTCTCAGTGAGAGTGTGTGTGTGTGTGTGTCAGTGAGAGTGTGTGTGTCTCAGTGAGAGTGTGTGTGTGTGTGTGTCTCAGTGAGAGTGTGTGTGTGTGTGTGTCTCAGTGAGAGTGTGTGTGTGTGTGTGTCTCAGTGAGAGAGTGTGTGTGTGTGTGTCTCAGTGAGAGAGTGTGTGTGTGTGTGTCAGTCAGAGTGTGTGTGTGTGTGTCAGGAAGAGAGTGTGTGTGTGTGTCTCAGTGAGAGTGTGTGTGTGTGTCTCAGTGAGAGTGTGTGTGTGTGTCTCAGTGAGAGTGTGTGTGTGTCTCAGTGAGAGAGTGTGTGTGTGTGTGTCTCAGTGAGAGAGTGTGTGTGTGTGTGTCTCAGTGAGAGAGTGTGTGTGTGTGTGTCAGTCAGAGTGTGTGTGTGTGTGTCTCAGTGAGAGTGTGTGTGTGTGTGTGTCTCAGTGAGAGAGTGTGTGTGTGTGTGTGTGTGTCAGTGAGAGTGTGTGTGTGTGTGTGTGTGTCAGTCAGAGTGTGTGTGTGTGTGTCAGTCAGAGTGTGTGTGTGTGTGTCAGTGAGAGAGTGTGTGTGTGTGCGTCTCAGTGGATAGTGTGTGTGTGTCACAGTGAGAGTGTGTGTGTGTGTCAGTGAGAGTGTGTGTGTGTGTCAGTGAGAGTGTGTGTGTGTGTGTGTCTCAGTGAGAGTGTGTGTGTGTGTGTGTCTCAGTGAGAGAGTGTGTGTGTGTGTGTCTCAGTGAGAGAGTGTGTGTGTGTGTGTGTGTCAGTGTGTGTGTGTGTGTGTCTGTGAGAGTGTGTGTGTGTGTCTGTGAGAGTGTGTGTGTGTGTGTCTGTGAGAGTGTGTGTGTGTCTCCGTGAGAGTGTGTGTGTGTGTGTTAGTGAGAGTGTGTGTGTGTGTGTGTGTCAGTCAGAGTGTGTGTGTGTGTGTGTGTCAGTGAGAGAGAGTGTGTGTGTGTGTCTCAGTGAGAGTGTGTGTGTCTCTCAGTGAGAGTGTGTGTGTCTCAGTGGAGAGTGTGTGTGTGTCACAGTGAGAGTGTGTGTGTGTGTCAGTGAGAGTGTGTGTGTGTGTCAGTGAGAGTGTGTGTGTGTGTGTCAGTGAGAGTGTGTGTGTGTGTCTCAGTGAGAGAGTGTGTGTGTGTGTGTCTCAGTGAGAGTGTGTGTGTGTGTGTGTCAGTGAGAGTGTGTGTGTCTCAGTGAGAGTGTGTGTGTGTGTGTGTCTCAGTGAGAGTGTGTGTGTGTGTGTGTGTCTCAGTGAGAGTGTGTGTGTGTGTGTGTCTCAGTGAGAGTGTGTGTGTGTGTGTGTCTCAGTGAGAGTGTGTGTGTGTGTGTGTCTCAGTGAGAGAGTGTGTGTGTGTGTGTCAGTCAGAGTGTGTGTGTGTGTGTCAGGAAGAGAGTGTGTGTGTGTGTCTCAGTGAGAGTGTGTGTGTGTGTCTCAGTGAGAGTGTGTGTGTGTGTCTCAGTGAGAGTGTGTGTGTGTGTCTCAGTGAGAGTGTGTGTGTGTGTCTCAGTGAGAGTGTGTGTGTGTCTCAGTGAGAGAGTGTGTGTGTGTGTGTCTCAGTGAGAGAGTGTGTGTGTGTGTGTCAGTGAGAGTGTGTGTGTGTGTGTCAGTGAGAGTGTGTGTGTGTGTGTGTCAGTCAGTGTGTGTGTGTGTGTCTCAGTGAGAGTGTGTGTGTGTGTGTGTCTCAGTGAGAGAGTGTGTGTGTGTGTGTGTGTGTCAGTGAGAGTGTGTGTGTGTGTGTGTCAGTCAGAGTGTGTGTGTGTGTGTCAGTCAGAGTGTGTGTGTGTGTGTCAGTCAGAGTGTGTGTGTGTGTGTCAGTCAGAGTGTGTGTGTGTGTGTCAGTCAGAGTGTGTGTGTGTGTGTCAGTGAGAGAGTGTGTGTGTGTGCGTCTCAGTGGAGAGTGTGTGTGTGTCACAGTGAGAGTGTGTGTGTGTGTCAGTGAGAGTGTGTGTGTGTGTCAGTGAGAGTGTGTGTGTGTGTCAGTGAGAGTGTGTGTGTGTGTGTGTCTCAGTGAGAGTGTGTGTGTGTGTCTCAGTGAGAGAGTGTGTGTGTGTGTGTCTCAGTGAGAGAGTGTGTGTGTGTGTCAGTGAGAGTGTGTGTGTGTGTGTGTCAGTGAGAGTGTGTGTGTGTGTGTGTCAGTCAGAGTGTGTGTGTGTGTCAGTGAGAGAGTGTGTGTGTGTGTCTCAGTGAGAGTGTGTGTGTGTGTGTGTCTCAGTGAGAGTGTGTGTGTGTGTCTCTGAGAGTGTGTGTGTGTGTCTCAGTGAGAGTGTGTGTGTGTCTCAGTGAGAGAGTGTGTGTGTGTGTCTCAGTGAGAGTGTGTGTGTGTGTGTGTGTCTCAGTGAGAGTGTGTGTGTGTGTCTCAGTGAGAGTGTGTGTGTGTCTCAGTGAGAGAGTGTGTGTGTGTGTGTCTCAGTGAGAGTGTGTGTGTGTGTCTCAGTGAGAGTGTGTGTGTGTGTGTGTCTCAGTGAGAGAGTGTGTGTGTGTGTGTGTGTGTCAGTGAGAGTGTGTGTGTGTGTGTCAGTGAGAGTGTGTGTGTGTGTGTGTCAGTCAGAGTGTGTGTGTGTGTGTGTCAGTGAGAGAGTGTGTGTGTGTGTGTGTGTGTGTGTCAGTGAGAGAGTGTGTGTGTGTGTCAGTGAGAGTGTGTGTGTGTGTCTCAGTGAGAGTGTGTGTGTGTCTCAGTGAGAGTGTGTGTGTGTCTCAGTGAGTGAGTGTGTGTGTGTGTGTGTCTCAGTGAGAGAGTGTGTGTGTGTGTCTCAGTGAGAGAGTGTGTGTGTGTGTCTCAGTGAGAGAGTGTGTGTGTGTGTCTCAGTGAGAGAGT
>NC_092784.1:60463537-60501037 GCF_047496795.1 Chiloscyllium punctatum
AGTGTGTGTGTGTGTGTCAGTGAGAGTGTGTGTGTGTGTCTCAGTGAGAGAGTGTGTGTGTGTGTGTGTCTCAGTGAGAGAGTGTGTGTGTGTGTGTCAGTGAGAGAGTGTGTGTGTGTGTGTCAGTGAGAGTGTGTGTGTGTGTCTGTGAGAGTGTGTGTGTGTCTCAGTGGAGAGTGTGTGTGTGTCTCAGTGGAGAGTGTGTGTGTGTGTGTCTCAGTGGAGAGTGTGTGTGTGTGTGTGTCAGTGAGAGTGTGTGTGTCAGTGAGAGTGTGTGTGTGTCTCAGTGAGAGAGTGAGTGTGTGTGTGTCTCAGTGAGAGAGTGAGTGTGTGTGTGTGTCTCAGTGAGAGTGTGTGTGTGTGTGTGTCAGTCAGAGTGTGTGTGTGTGTGTCAGTCAGAGTGTGTGTGTGTGTGTCTCAGTGAGAGAGTGTGTGTGTGTGTCTCAGTGAGAGAGAGTGTGTGTGTGTGTCTCAGTGAGAGAGAGTGTGTGTGTCTCAGTGAGAGTGTGTGTGTCTCAGTGAGAGTGTGTGTGTGTGTGTCAGTGAGAGTGTGTGTGTGTGTGTCAGTGAGAGTGTGTGTGTGTGTGTCTCAGTGAGAGAGTGTGTGTGTGTGTCTCAGTGAGAGAGTGTGTGTGTGTGTGTCTCAGTGAGAGAGAGTGTGTGTGTGTGTGTCAGTCAGAGTGTGTGTGTGTGTGTCAGTGAGAGAGTGTGTGTGTGTGTCTCAGTGAGAGTGTGTGTGTGTGTGTGTCTCAGTGGAGAGTGTGTGTGTGTGTCAGTGAGAGTGTGTGTGTGTGTGTGTGTGTGTGTCAGTGAGAGTGTGTGTGTGTGTGTCAGTGAGAGTGTGTGTGTGTGTGTCAGTGAGAGTGTGTGTGTGTGTGTGTGTGTGTGTCAGTGAGAGTGTGTGTGTGTGTGTCAGTGAGAGTGTGTGTGTGTGTCAGTGAGAGTGTGTGTGTGTGTGTCAGTGAGAGAGTGTGTGTGTGTGTGTCAGTGAGAGTGTGTGTGTGTGTGTGTCAGTGAGAGAGTGTGTGTGTGTGTCAGTGAGAGAGTGTGTGTGTGTCTCAGTGAGAGAGAGTGTGTGTGTGTGTGTCAGTGAGAGAGTGTGTGTGTGTGTGTCAGTGAGAGAGTGTGTGTGTGTGTCAGTGAGAGAGTGTGTGTGTGTGTCAGTGAGTGTGTGTGTGTGTCTCAGTGAGAGAGTGTGTGTGTGTGTGTCTCAGTGAGAGAGTGTGTGTATGTGTTGCTCAGTGAGAGAGTGTGTGTGTGTCTCAGTGAGAGAGTGTGTGTGTGTGTGTCTCAGTGAGAGAGTGTGTGTGTGTGTCTCTCAGTGAGAGAGTGTGTGTGTGTGTCAGTGAGAGAGTGTGTGTGTGTGTCAGTGAGAGAGTGTGTGTGTGTGTGTCTCAGTGAGAGTGTGTGTGTGTCTCAGTGAGAGTGTGTGTGTGTCTCAGTGAGAGTGTGTGTGTGTCTCAGTGAGAGAGTGTGTGTGTGTGTGTTGCTCAGTGAGAGAGTGTGTGTGTTGCTCAGTGAGAGAGTGTGTGTGTGTCAGTGAGAGAGTGTGTGTGTGTCAGTGAGAGAGTGTGTGTGTGTCAGTGAGAGAGTGTGTGTGTGTGTGTGTGTGTGTCAGTGAGAGAGAGTGTGTGTGTGTGTCTCAGTGAGAGAGAGTGTGTGTGTGTGTCTCAGTGAGAGTGTGTGTGTGTGTCTCAGTGAGAGTGTGTGTGTGTGTCTCAGTGAGAGTGTGTGTGTGTGTCTCAGTGAGAGTGTGTGTGTGTGTCTCAGTGAGAGTGTGTGTGTGTGTGTCAGTGAGAGTGTGTGTGTGTGTCTCAGTGAGAGAGTGTGTGTGTGTGTGTGTCTCAGTGAGAGAGAGTGTGTGTGTGTGTGTCTCAGTGAGAGAGAGTGTGTGTGTGTGTCTCAGTGAGAGAGTGTGTGTGTCTCAGTGAGAGTGTGTGTGTGTGTGTGTCAGTCAGAGTGTGTGTGTGTGTGTCAGTCAGAGTGTGTGTGTGTGTGTCTCAGTGAGAGAGTGTGTGTGTGTGTCTCAGTGAGAGAGTGTGTGTGTGTGTGTCTCAGTGAGAGAGTGTGTGTGTGTGTCTCAGTGAGAGAGTGTGTGTGTGTGTGTCTCAGTGAGAGAGAGTGTGTGTGTCTCAGTGAGAGTGTGTGTGTCTCAGTGAGAGTGTGTGTGTCTCAGTGAGAGTGTGTGTGTGTGTGTCAGTGAGAGTGTGTGTGTGTGTGTCAGTGAGAGTGTGTGTGTGTGTGTCTCAGTGAGAGAGTGTGTGTGTGTGTCTCAGTGAGAGAGTGTGTGTGTGTGTGTCTCAGTGAGAGAGAGTGTGTGTGTGTGTGTCAGTCAGAGTGTGTGTGTGTGTGTCAGTGAGAGAGTGTGTGTGTGTGTCTCAGTGAGAGTGTGTGTGTGTGTGTGTCTCAGTGGAGAGTGTGTGTGTGTGTCAGTGAGAGTGTGTGTGTGTGTGTGTGTGTGTGTCAGTGAGAGTGTGTGTGTGTGTGTCAGTGAGAGTGTGTGTGTGTGTCAGTGAGAGAGTGTGTGTGTGTGTGTCAGTGAGAGTGTGTGTGTGTGTGTGTCAGTGAGAGAGTGTGTGTGTGTGTCAGTGAGAGTGTGTGTGTGTGTGTGTCAGTGAGAGAGTGTGTGTGTGTGTGTGTCAGTGAGAGAGTGTGTGTGTGTGTGTCAGTGAGAGAGTGTGTGTGTGTGTCAGTGAGAGAGTGTGTGTGTGTGTCAGTGAGTGTGTGTGTGTGTCTCAGTGAGAGAGTGTGTGTGTGTGTCAGTGAGTGTGTGTGTGTGTCTCAGTGAGAGAGTGTGTGTGTCTCAGTGAGAGAGTGTGTGTATGTGTTGCTCAGTGAGAGAGTGTGTGTGTGTCTCAGTGAGAGAGTGTGTGTGTGTGTGTCTCAGTGAGAGAGTGTGTGTGTGTGTCTCTCAGTGAGAGAGTGTGTGTGTGTGTCAGTGAGAGAGTGTGTGTGTGTGTGTCTCAGTGAGAGTGTGTGTGTGTCTCAGTGAGAGTGTGTGTGTGTCTCAGTGAGAGAGTGTGTGTGTGTGTGTTGCTCAGTGAGAGAGTGTGTGTGTTGCTCAGTGAGAGAGTGTGTGTGTGTCAGTGAGAGAGTGTGTGTGTGTCAGTGAGAGAGTGTGTGTGTGTCAGTGAGAGAGTGTGTGTGTGTGTGTGTGTGTGTCAGTGAGAGAGAGTGTGTGTGTGTGTCTCAGTGAGAGTGTGTGTGTGTGTCTCAGTGAGAGTGTGTGTGTGTGTCTCAGTGAGAGTGTGTGTGTGTGTCTCAGTGAGAGTGTGTGTGTGTGTCTCAGTGAGAGTGTGTGTGTGTGTCTCAGTGAGAGTGTGTGTGTGTGTGTCAGTGAGAGTGTGTGTGTGTGTCTCAGTGAGAGTGTGTGTGTGTGTGTGTCTCAGTGAGAGAGAGTGTGTGTGTGTGTGTCTCAGTGAGAGAGAGTGTGTGTGTGTGTCTCAGTGAGAGAGTGTGTGTGTCTCAGTGAGAGAGTGTGTGTGTGTCAGTGAGAGAGTGTGTGTGTGTCAGTGAGAGAGTGTGTGTGTGTGTGTGTGTCAGTGAGAGAGAGTGTGTGTGTGTGTCTCAGTGAGAGAGAGTGTGTGTGTGTGTCTCAGTGAGAGTGTGTGTGTGTGTCAGTGAGAGAGTGTGTGTGTGTGTGTGTGTGTGTCAGTGAGAGAGTGTGTGTGTGTGTCTCAGTGAGAGAGTGTGTGTGTGTGTGTGTCTCAGTGAGAGAGAGTGTGTGTGTGTGTCTCAGTGAGAGTGTGTGTGTGTGTCAGTGAGAGAGTGTGTGTGTGTGTGTGTGTGTGTCAGTGAGAGAGTGTGTGTGTGTGTCTCAGTGAGAGAGTGTGTGTGTGTGTGTGTCTCAGTGAGAGAGAGTGTGTGTGTGTGTCTCTGTGAGAGTGTGCGTGTGTGTCTCAGTGAGAGAGTGTGCGTATGTGTCTCAGTGAGAGAGTGTGTGTGTGTGTCTCAGTGAGAGTGTGTGTGTGTGTCTCAGTGAGAGAGTGTGTGTGTGTCTCAGTGAGAGAGTTTGTGTGTGTGTCTCAGTGAGTGTGTGTGTGTGTGTCTCAGTGAGAGTGTGTGTGTGTGTGTCTCAGTGAGAGTGTGTGTGTGTGTGTCTCAGTGAGAAGGTGTGTGTGTGTGTGTGTGTCTCAGTGAGAAGGTGTGTGTGTGTGTCTCAGTGAGAGTGTGTGTGTGTCTCAGTGAGACTGTGTGTGTGTCTCAGTGGAGAGTGTGTGTGTGTCAGTGAGAGTGTGTGTGTCAGTGAGAGTGTGTGTGTCAGTGAGAGTGTGTGTGTCAGTGAGTGTGTGTGTGTCAGTGAGAGTGTGTGTGTGTCTCAGTGAGAGAGTGTGTGTGTGTGTCTCAGTGAGAGAGTGAGTGTGTGTGTGTGTCTCAGTGAGAGTGTGTGTGTGTCTCAGTGAGAGTGTGTGTGTGTGTGTCTCAGTGAGAGTGTGTGTGTGTGTGTCTCAGTGAGTGTGTGTGTGTGTGTGTCTCAGTGAGAGTGTGTGTGTGTGTGTCTCAGTGAGAGAGTGTGTGTGTGTGTGTGTGTCTCAGTGAGAGAGTGTGTGTGCGTCTCAGTGAGAGAGTGTGTGTGCGTCTCAGTGAGAGAGTGTGTGTGCGTCTCAGTGAGAGTGTGTGTGCGTCTCAGTGAGAGAGTTTGTGTGCGTCTCAGTGAGAGTGTGTGTGCGTCTCAGTGAGAGTGTGTGTGTGTCTCAGTGAGAGTGTGTGTGTGTCTCAGAGTGTGTGTGTGTCTCAGTGAGAGTGTTTATGTGTGTGTCTGTGAGAGTGTGTGTCTGTGAGAGTGTGTCTGTGTCTGTGAGAGAGTGTGTGTGTGTGTGTGTGTCAGTGAGAGTGTGTGTGTGTGTGTCTGTGAGAGTGTGTGTGTGTGTGTCTGTGAGAGTGTGTGTGTGTGTCTGTGAGAGTGTGTGTGTGTGTCTGTGAGAGTGTGTGTGTGTGTCAGTGAGAGAGTGTGTGTGTGTCTCAGTGAGAGAGTGAGTGTGTGTGTGTGTCTCAGTGAGAGTGTGTGTGTGTCTCAGTGGAGAGTGTGTGTGTGTGTGTGTCAGTGAGAGTGTGTGTGTCAGTGAGAGTGTGTGTGTGTGTCAGTGAGAGTGTGTGTGTGTGTGTGTGTGTCAGTGAGAGTGTGTGTGTGTGTCTCAGTGAGAGAGTGTGTGTGTGTGTCTCAGTGAGAGAGTGTGTGTGTGTGTGTGTCTCAGTGAGAGAGTGTGTGTGTGTGTCAGTGAGAGAGTGTGTGTGTGTGTCAGTGAGAGAGTGTGTGTGTGTGTCAGTGAGAGAGTGTGTGTGTGTGTGTCAGTGAGAGTGTGTGTGTGTGTCAGTGAGAGTGTGTGTGTGTCTCAGTGAGAGTGTGTGTGTGTCTCAGTGGAGAGTGTGTGTGTGTCTCAGTGGAGAGTGTGTGTGTGTCAGTGAGAGTGTGTGTGTCAGTGAGAGTGTGTGTGTCAGTGAGAGTGTGTGTGTCAGTGAGTGTGTGTGTGTCAGTGAGAGTGTGTGTGTGTCTCAGTGAGAGAGTGTGTGTGTGTGTCTCAGTGAGAGAGTGAGTGTGTGTGTGTGTCTCAGTGAGAGAGTGAGTGTGTGTGTGTGTCTCAGTGAGAGTGTGTGTGTGTCTCAGTGAGAGTGTGTGTGTGTGTGTCTCAGTGGAGAGTGTGTGTGTGTGTGTCTCAGTGGAGAGTGTGTGTGTGTGTCAGTGAGAGAGTGTGTGTGTGTCTCAGTGAGAGAGTGTGTGTGTCTGTGAGAGTGTGTGTGTGTCTGTGAGAGTGTGTGTGTGTCTGTGAGAGTGTGTGTGTGTCTCAGTGAGAGAGTGTGTGTGTGTGTCTCAGTGAGAGAGTGAGTGTGCGTGTTGCTCAGTGAGAGAGTGTGTGTGTGTCTCAGTGAGAGAGTGTGTGTGTGTGTCTCTCAGTGAGAGTGTGTGTGTGTGTGTCTCTCAGTGAGAGTGTGTGTGTGTGTGTCTCAGTGAGAGTGTGTGTGTGTCTCAGTGAGAGAGTGTGTGTGTGTGTGTCTCAGTGAGAGTGTGTGTGTGTGTCTCAGAGAGTGTGTGTGTGTCCCAGTGAGAGTGTGTGTGTGTGTGTCTCAGTGAGAGTGTGTGTGTGTCTCAGTGAGAGTGTGTGTGTGTCTCAGTGAGAGAGTGTGTGTGTGTGTGTCTCAGTGAGAGTGTGTGTGTGTCTCAGTGAGAGAGTGTGTGTGTGTGTGTCTCAGTGAGAGAGTGTGTGTGTGTCTCAGTGAGAGAGTGTGTGTGTGTGTCTCTCAGTGAGAGTGTGTGTGTGTGTGTCTCTCAGTGAGAGAGTGTGTGTGTCTCAGTGAGAGAGTGTGTGTGTGTCTCAGTGAGGGAGTGTGTGTGTGTGTGTCTCAGTGAGAGTGTGTGTGTGTGTCTCAGTGAGAGAGTGTGTGTGTGTCTCAGTGAGAGAGTGTGTGTGTGTCTCAGTGAGAGAGTGTGTGTGTCTCAGTGAGAGTGTGTGTGTGTCTCAGTGAGAGAGTGTGTGTGTGTGTGTCTCAGTGAGAGAGTGAGTGTGTGTGTGTCTCAGTGAGAGTGTGTGTGTCAGTGAGAGTGTGTGTGTCAGTGAGTGTGTGTGTGTCAGTGAGTGTGTGTGTGTCAGTGAGAGTGTGTGTGTGTCTCAGTGAGAGAGTGTGTGTGTGTGTCTCAGTGAGAGAGTGAGTGTGTGTGTGTGTCTCAGTGAGAGTGTGTGTGTGTCTCAGTGAGAGTGTGTGTGTGTGTGTCTCAGTGAGAGTGTGTGTGTGTGTGTCTCAGTGAGTGTGTGTGTGTGTGTGTCTCAGTGAGAGTGTGTGTGTGTGTGTCTCAGTGAGAGAGTGTGTGTGTGTGTGTGTGTCTCAGTGAGAGAGTGTGTGTGCGTCTCAGTGAGAGAGTGTGTGTGCGTCTCAGTGAGAGAGTGTGTGTGCGTCTCAGTGAGAGTGTGTGTGCGTCTCAGTGAGAGAGTTTGTGTGCGTCTCAGTGAGAGTGTGTGTGCGTCTCAGTGAGAGTGTGTGTGTGTCTCAGTGAGAGTGTGTGTGTGTCTCAGAGTGTGTGTGTGTCTCAGTGAGAGTGTTTATGTGTGTGTCTGTGAGAGTGTGTGTCTGTGAGAGTGTGTCTGTGTCTGTGAGAGAGTGTGTGTGTGTGTGTGTGTCAGTGAGAGTGTGTGTGTGTGTGTCTGTGAGAGTGTGTGTGTGTGTGTCTGTGAGAGTGTGTGTGTGTGTCTGTGAGAGTGTGTGTGTGTGTCTGTGAGAGTGTGTGTGTGTGTCAGTGAGAGAGTGTGTGTGTGTCTCAGTGAGAGAGTGAGTGTGTGTGTGTGTCTCAGTGAGAGTGTGTGTGTGTCTCAGTGGAGAGTGTGTGTGTGTGTGTGTCAGTGAGAGTGTGTGTGTCAGTGAGAGTGTGTGTGTGTGTCAGTGAGAGTGTGTGTGTGTGTGTGTGTGTCAGTGAGAGTGTGTGTGTGTGTCTCAGTGAGAGAGTGTGTGTGTGTGTCTCAGTGAGAGAGTGTGTGTGTGTGTGTGTCTCAGTGAGAGAGTGTGTGTGTGTGTCAGTGAGAGAGTGTGTGTGTGTGTCAGTGAGAGAGTGTGTGTGTGTGTCAGTGAGAGAGTGTGTGTGTGTGTGTCAGTGAGAGTGTGTGTGTGTGTCAGTGAGAGTGTGTGTGTGTGTCAGTGAGAGTGTGTGTGTGTCTCAGTGAGAGTGTGTGTGTGTCTCAGTGGAGAGTGTGTGTGTGTCTCAGTGGAGAGTGTGTGTGTGTCAGTGAGAGTGTGTGTGTCAGTGAGAGTGTGTGTGTCAGTGAGAGTGTGTGTGTCAGTGAGTGTGTGTGTGTCAGTGAGAGTGTGTGTGTGTCTCAGTGAGAGAGTGTGTGTGTGTGTCTCAGTGAGAGAGTGAGTGTGTGTGTGTGTCTCAGTGAGAGAGTGAGTGTGTGTGTGTGTCTCAGTGAGAGTGTGTGTGTGTCTCAGTGAGAGTGTGTGTGTGTGTGTCTCAGTGGAGAGTGTGTGTGTGTGTGTCTCAGTGGAGAGTGTGTGTGTGTGTCAGTGAGAGAGTGTGTGTGTGTCTCAGTGAGAGAGTGTGTGTGTCTGTGAGAGTGTGTGTGTGTCTGTGAGAGTGTGTGTGTGTCTGTGAGAGTGTGTGTGTGTCTCAGTGAGAGAGTGTGTGTGTGTGTCTCAGTGAGAGAGTGAGTGTGCGTGTTGCTCAGTGAGAGAGTGTGTGTGTGTCTCAGTGAGAGAGTGTGTGTGTGTGTCTCTCAGTGAGAGTGTGTGTGTGTGTGTCTCTCAGTGAGAGTGTGTGTGTGTGTGTCTCAGTGAGAGTGTGTGTGTGTCTCAGTGAGAGAGTGTGTGTGTGTGTGTCTCAGTGAGAGTGTGTGTGTGTGTCTCAGAGAGTGTGTGTGTGTCCCAGTGAGAGTGTGTGTGTGTGTGTCTCAGTGAGAGTGTGTGTGTGTCTCAGTGAGAGAGTGTGTGTGTGTGTGTCTCAGTGAGAGTGTGTGTGTGTCTCAGTGAGAGAGTGTGTGTGTGTGTGTCTCAGTGAGAGAGTGTGTGTGTGTCTCAGTGAGAGAGTGTGTGTGTGTGTCTCTCAGTGAGAGTGTGTGTGTGTGTGTCTCTCAGTGAGAGAGTGTGTGTGTCTCAGTGAGAGAGTGTGTGTGTGTCTCAGTGAGGGAGTGTGTGTGTGTGTGTCTCAGTGAGAGTGTGTGTGTGTGTCTCAGTGAGAGAGTGTGTGTGTGTCTCAGTGAGAGAGTGTGTGTGTGTCTCAGTGAGAGAGTGTGTGTGTCTCAGTGAGAGTGTGTGTGTGTCTCAGTGAGAGAGTGTGTGTGTGTGTGTCTCAGTGAGAGAGTGAGTGTGTGTGTGTCTCAGTGAGAGTGTGTGTGTGTCTCAGTGAGAGAGTGTGTGTGTGTGTGTCTCAGTGAGAGTGTGTGTGTGTGTCTCAGTGAGAGAGTGTGTGTGTGTCTCAGTGAGAGTGTGTGTGTGTGTCTCAGTGAGAGAGAGTGTGTGTGTGTCTCAGTGAGAGAGTGTGTGTGTGTCTCAGTGAGAGAGTGTGTGTGTCTCAGTGAGAGAGTGTGTGTGTGTGTGTCTCAGTGAGAGTGTGTGTGTGTGTCTCAGTGAGAGAGTGTGTGTGTGTCTCAGTGAGAGAGTGTGTGTGTGTCTCAGTGAGAGTGTGTGTGTGTGTCTCAGTGAGAGTGTGTGTGTGTGTCTCAGTGAGAGAGAGTGTGTGTGTGTGTCTCAGTGAGAGAGAGTGTGTGTGTGTCTCAGTGAGAGAGTGTGTGTGTGCGTCTCAGTGAGAGAGTGTGTGTGTGTCTCAGTGAGAGTGTGTGTGTGTGTCTCAGTGAGAGAGTGTGTGTGTGTGTCAGTGAGAGTGTGTGTGTGTGTCAGTGAGAGAGTGTGTGTGTGTGTCAGTGAGAGAGTGTGTGTGTGTGTGTCAGTGAGAGTGTGTGTGTGTGTCAGTGAGAGTGTGTGTGTGTGTCTCAGTGAGAGTGTGTGTGTGTGTCTCAGTGAGAGAGTGTGTGTGTGTCTCAGTGAGAGTGTGTGTGTGTGTCTCAGTGAGAGAGTGTGTGTGTGTGTCTCAGTGAGAGAGTGTGTGTGTGTGTGTCTCAGTGAGAGTGTGTGTGTGTGTGTGTCTCAGTGAGAGAGTGTGTGTGTGTGTCTCAGTGAGAGAGAGTGTGTGTGTGTGTCTCAGTGAGAGTGTGTGTGTGTGTCTCAGTGAGAGAGAGTGTGTGTGTGTCTCAGTGAGAGAGTGTGTGTGTGTCTCAGTGAGAGAGTGAGTGTGTCTCAGTGAGAGAGTGTGTGTGTGTGTGTCTCAGTGAGAGTGTGTGTGTGTGTCTCAGTGAGAGAGTGTGTGTGTGTCTCAGTGAGAGTGTGTGTGTGTGTCTCAGTGAGAGAGTGTGTGTGTGTCTCAGTGAGAGAGTGTGTGTGTGTGTCAGTGAGAGAGTGTGTGTGTGTGTCAGTGAGAGAGTGTGTGTGTGTGTGTCAGTGAGAGTGTGTGTGTGTGTCAGTGAGAGTGTGTGTGTGTCTCAGTGAGAGTGTGTGTGTGTCTCAGTGGAGAGTGTGTGTGTGTGTGTCTCAGTGGAGAGTGTGTGTGTGTCAGTGAGAGTGTGTGTGTCAGTGAGAGTGTGTGTGTCAGTGAGAGTGTGTGTGTCAGTGAGAGTGTGTGTGTCAGTGAGTGTGTGTGTGTCAGTGAGTGTGTGTGTGTGTCTCAGTGAGAGTGTGTGTGTGTCTCAGTGAGAGTGTGTGTGTGTCTCAGTGAGAGTGTGTGTGTGTCTCAGTGAGAGTGTGTGTGTGTGTGTCTCAGTGGAGAGTGTGTGTGTGTGTGTCTCAGTGGAGAGTGTGTGTGTGTGTGTGTGTGTCAGTGAGAGTGTGTGTGTGTCTCAGTGAGAGAGTGTGTGTGTGTGTCTCAGTGAGAGAGTGAGTGTGTGTGTGTGTCTCAGTGAGAGTGTGTGTGTGTCTCAGTGAGAGTGTGTGTGTGTCTCAGTGAGAGTGTGTGTGTGTCTCAGTGAGAGTGTGTGTGTGTGTGTCTCAGTGGAGAGTGTGTGTGTGTGTCAGTGAGAGTGTGTGTGTCAGTGAGTGTGTGTGTGTCAGTGAGAGTGTGTGTGTGTGTGTGTCAGTGAGAGTGTGTGTGTGTGTCTCAGTGAGAGAGTGTGTGTGTGTGTGTGTCTCAGTGAGAGTGTGTGTGTGTGTCTCAGTGAGAGAGTGTGTGTGTCTGTGAGAGTGTGTGTGTGTCTGTGAGAGTGTGTGTGTGTCTGTGAGAGTGTGTGTGTGTCTGTGAGAGTGTGTGTGTGTCTGTGAGAGTGTGTGTGTGTCTCAGTGAGAGAGTGTGTGTGTGTGTCTCAGTGAGAGAGTGAGTGTGCGTGTTGCTCAGTGAGAGAGTGTGTGTGTGTCTCAGTGAGAGAGTGTGTGTGTGTGTCTCTCAGTGAGAGTGTGTGTGTGTGTGTGTGTGTGTCTCAGTGAGAGTGTGTGTGTGTGTCTCAGTGAGAGAGTGTGTGTGTGTGTCTCAGTGAGAGAGTGTGTGTGTGTGTGTCAGTGAGAGAGTGTGTGTGTGTGTGTCAGTGAGAGAGTGTGTGTGTGTCAGTGAGAGAGTGTGTGTGTGTCAGTGAGAGAGTGTGTGTGTGTGTGTCTCAGTGAGAGAGTGTGTGTGTGTCTCAGTGAGAGTGTGTGTGTGTGTCTCAGTGAGAGTGTGTGTGTGTGTCTCAGTGAGAGAGTGTGTGTGTGTCTCAGTGAGAGTGTGTGTGTGTGTCTCAGTGAGAGTGTGTGTGTGTGTGTGTCTCAGTGAGAGAGAGTGTGTGTGTGTCTCAGTGAGAGAGTGTGTGTGTGTCTCAGTGAGAGAGTGTGTGTGTCTCAGTGAGAGAGTGTGTGTGTGTGTGTCTCAGTGAGAGTGTGTGTGTGTGTCTCAGTGAGAGAGAGTGTGTGTGTGTCTCAGTGAGAGAGTGTGTGTGTGTCTCAGTGAGAGTGTGTGTGTGTGTCTCAGTGAGAGAGTGTGTGTGTGTCTCAGTGAGAGAGTGTGTGTGTGTCTCAGTGAGAGAGTGTGTGTGTGTGTCTCAGTGAGAGAGAGTGTGTGTGTGTCTCAGTGAGAGAGTGTGTGTGTGTCTCAGTGAGAGAGAGTGTGTGTGTCTCAGTGAGAGTGTGTGTGTGTGTCTCAGTGAGAGTGTGTGTGTGTGTCTCAGTGAGAGAGAGTGTGTGTGTGTCTCAGTGAGAGAGAGTGTGTGTGTGTGTCAGTGAGAGAGTGTGTGTGTGTGTGTCAGTGAGAGAGTGTGTGTGTGTCTCAGTGAGAGAGTGTGTGTGTGTGTGTGTGTCTCAGTGAGAGAGTGAGTGTGTGTGTGTGTCTCAGTGAGAGAGAGTGTGTGTGTGTGTCTCAGTGAGAGAGAGTGTGTGTGTGTGTCTCAGTGAGAGTGTGTGTGTGTGTCTCAGTGAGAGAGTGTGTGTGTGTCTCAGTGAGAGTGTGTGTGTGTGTCTCAGTGAGAGAGAGTGTGTGTGTGTCTCAGTGAGAGAGTGTGTGTGTGTCTCAGTGAGAGAGTGAGTGTGTCTCAGTGAGAGAGTGTGTGTGTGTGTGTCTCAGTGAGAGTGTGTGTGTGTGTCTCAGTGAGAGAGTGTGTGTGTGTCTCAGTGAGAGAGTGTGTGTGTGTCTCAGTGAGAGTGTGTGTGTGTGTCTCAGTGAGAGTGTGTGTGTGTGTCTCAGTGAGAGAGTGTGTGTGTGTCTCAGTGAGAGTGTGTGTGTGTCTCAGTGAGAGAGTGTGTGTGTGTGTGTCTCAGTGAGAGTGTGTGTTTGTGTCTCAGTGAGAGAGAGTGTGTGTGTGTCTCAGTGAGAGAGTGTGTGTGTGTGTGTCAGTGAGAGAGTGTGTGTGTGTGTCAGTGAGAGAGTGTGTGTGTGTGTGTGTCTCAGTGAGAGTGTGTGTGTGTCTCAGTGAGAGAGTGTGTGTGTGTGTGTCTCAGTGAGAGAGTGAGTGTGTGTGTGTGTCTCAGTGAGAGAGAGTGTGTGTGTCAGTGAGAGAGTGTGTGTGTGTGTCAGTGAGAGAGTGTGTGTGTGTGTGTCAGTGAGAGAGTGTGTGTGTGTGTCAGTGAGAGAGTGTGTGTGTGTGTGTGTCTCAGTGAGAGTGTGTGTGTGTCTCAGTGAGAGAGTGTGTGTGTGTCTCAGTGAGAGTGTGTGTGTGTGTCTCAGTGAGAGAGTGTGTGTGTGTGTCTCAGTGAGTGTGTGTGTGTGTCTCAGTGAGAGTGTGTGTGTGTGTCTCAGTGAGAGAGTGTGTGTGTGTCTCAGTGAGAGTGTGTGTGTGTGTCTCAGTGAGTGTGTGTGTGTGTGTCTCAGTGAGAGTGTGTGTGTGTGTCTCAGTGAGAGTGTGTGTGTGTGTCTCAGTGAGAGTGTGTGTGTGTCTCAGTGAGAGAGTGTGTGTGTGTGTGTCTCAGTGAGAGTGTGTGTGTGTGTCTCAGTGAGAGAGTGTGTGTGTGTCTCAGTGAGAGTGTGTGTGTGTGTGTCTCAGTGAGAGAGTGTGTGTGTGTGTCTCAGTGAGAGTGTGTGTGTGTGTCTCAGTGAGAGAGAGAGTGTGTGTGTGTCTCAGTGAGAGTGTGTGTGTCTCTCAGTGAGAGTGTGTGTGTGTGTGTCTCAGTGGAGAGTGTGTGTGTGTGTGTCTCAGTGAGAGTGTGTGTGTGTGTGTCAGTGAGAGTGTGTGTGTGTGTGTCAGTGAGAGTGTGTGTGTGTGTGTCAGTGAGAGAGTGAGAGTGTGTGTGTCTCAGTGAGAGTGTGTGTGTGTGTCTCTCAGTGGAGAGTGTGTGTGTGTGTGTCAGTGAGAGTGTGTGTGTGTGTCAGTGAGAGTGTGTGTGTGTGTGTGTCTCAGTGAGAGTGTGTGTGTGTGTCTCAGTGAGAGAGAGAGTGTGTGTGTGTCTCAGTGAGAGTGTGTGTGTCTCTCAGTGAGAGTGTGTGTGTGTGTGTCTCAGTGGAGAGTGTGTGTGTGTGTGTCTCAGTGAGAGTGTGTGTGTGTGTGTCAGTGAGAGTGTGTGTGTGTGTGTCAGTGAGAGTGTGTGTGTGTGTGTCAGTGAGAGAGTGAGAGTGTGTGTCTCTCAGTGAGAGTGTGTGTGTGTGTCTCTCAGTGGAGAGTGTGTGTGTGTGTGTCAGTGAGAGTGTGTGTGTGTGTCAGTGAGAGTGTGTGTGTGTGTGTGTCTCAGTGAGAGTGTGTGTGTGTCTCAGTGAGAGAGTGTGTGTGTGTGTCTCAGTGAGAGAGTGTGTGTGTGTGTGTCAGTGAGAGTGTGTGTGTGTGTGTCTCAGTGAGAGTGTGTGTGTGTGTGTCTCAGTGAGAGTGTGTGTGTGTGTGTGTCTCAGTGAGAGAGTGTGTGTGTGTGTGTCAGTGAGAGAGTGTGTGTGTGTGTCTCTGAGAGAGTGTGTGTGTGTGTGTCTCAGTGAGAGAGTGTGTGTGTGTGTCTCAGTGAGTGTGTGTGTGTGTCTCAGTGAGAGTGTGTGTGTGTGTCTCAGTGAGAGAGTGTGTGTGTGTCTCAGTGAGAGTGTGTGTGTGTGTCTCAGTGAGTGTGTGTGTGTGTGTCTCAGTGAGAGTGTGTGTGTGTGTCTCAGTGAGAGTGTGTGTGTGTGTCTCAGTGAGAGTGTGTGTGTGTGTCTCAGTGAGAGTGTGTGTGTGTGTCTCAGTGAGAGAGAGTGTGTGTGTGTCTCAGTGAGAGTGTGTGTGTGTCTCAGTGAGAGAGTGTGTGTGTGTGTGTCTCAGTGAGAGTGTGTGTGTGTGTCTCAGTGAGAGAGTGTGTGTGTGTCTCAGTGAGAGTGTGTGTGTGTGTGTCTCAGTGAGAGAGTGTGTGTGTGTGTCTCAGTGAGAGTGTGTGTGTGTGTGTGTCTCAGTGAGAGTGTGTGTGTGTGTGTCAGTGAGAGTGTGTGTGTGTGTGTCAGTGAGAGAGTGAGAGTGTGTGTGTCTCAGTGAGAGTGTGTGTCTCTCAGTGAGAGTGTGTGTGTGTGTCTCTCAGTGGAGAGTGTGTGTGTGTGTGTCAGTGAGAGTGTGTGTGTGTGTCAGTGAGAGTGTGTGTGTGTGTGTGTCTCAGTGAGAGTGTGTGTGTGTCTCAGTGAGAGAGTGTGTGTGTGTGTCTCAGTGAGAGAGTGTGTGTGTGTGTGTCAGTGAGAGTGTGTGTGTGTGTGTCTCAGTGAGAGTGTGTGTGTGTGTGTCTCAGTGAGAGTGTGTGTGTGTGTGTGTCTCAGTGAGAGAGTGTGTGTGTGTGTGTCAGTGAGAGAGTGTGTGTGTGTGTCTCTGAGAGAGTGTGTGTGTGTGTGTCTCAGTGAGAGAGTGTGTGTGTGTGTGTCAGTGAGAGTGTGTGTGTGTGTGTCTCAGTGAGAGTGTGTGTGTGTGTGTGTCTCAGTGAGAGTGTGTGTGTGTGTGTGTCAGTGAGAGAGTGTGTGTGTGTGTGTGTCAGTCAGAGTGTATGTGTGTGTGTGTCAGTCAGAGTGTGTGTGTGTGTGTCAGTGAGAGAGTGTGTGTGTGTGTCTCAGTGAGAGTGTGTGTGTCTCTCAGTGAGAGTGTGTGTGTGTGTGTCTCAGTGGAGAGTGTGTGTGTGTGTGTGTCAGTGAGAGTGTGTGTGTGTGTGTGTGTCAGTGAGAGTGTGTGTGTGTGTGTGTGTCAGTGAGAGTGTGTGTGTGTGTCAGTGAGAGTGTGTGTGTGTGTCAGTGAGAGTGTGTGTGTGTGTCAGTGAGAGTGTGTGTGTGTGTCAGTGAGAGAGTGTGTGTGTGTGTCAGTGAGAGTGTGTGTGTGTGTGTGTGTCAGTGAGAGAGTGTGTGTGTGTCTCAGTGAGAGAGTGTGTGTGTGTCTCAGTGAGAGAGAGTGTGTGTGTGTGTGTGTGTGAGAGAGAGTGTGTGTGTGTGTGTGTCAGTGAGAGAGTGTGTGTGTGTGTGTCAGTGAGAGAGTGTGTGTGTGTGTGTCAGTGAGAGAGTGTGTGTGTGTGTGTCAGTGAGAGAGTGTGTGTGTGTGTGTCAGTGAGAGAGTGTGTGTGTGTGTGTCAGTGAGAGAGTGTGTGTGTGTCAGTGAGAGAGTGTGTGTGTGTCAGTGAGAGAGTGTGTGTGTGTGTGTCAGTGAGAGAGTGTGTGTGTGTCAGTGAGAGAGTGTGTGTGTGTCAGTGAGAGAGTGTGTGTGTGTGTCAGTGAGAGAGTGTGTGTGTGTGTCAGTGAGAGAGAGTGTGTGTGTCTCAGTGAGAGTGTGTGTGTGTCTCAGTGAGAGTGTGTGTGTGTGTCAGTGAGAGTGTGTGTGTGTCTCAGTGAGAGAGTGTGTGTGTGTGTTGCTCAGTGAGAGAGTGTGTGTGTGTCTCAGTGAGAGAGTGTGTGTGTGTGTCTCTCAGTGAGAGTGTGTGTGTGTGTGTGTGTGTCTCAGTGAGAGAGTGTGTGTGTGTGTGTGTGTGTCTCAGTGAGAGAGTGTGTGTGTGTGTGTTGCTCAGTGAGAGAGTGTGTGTGTTGCTCAGTGAGAGAGTGTGTGTGTGTCTCAGTGAGAGTGTGTGTGTGTGTCTCAGTGAGAGTGTGTGTGTGTGTCTCAGTGAGAGTGAGTGTGTGTGTCTCATTGAGAGTGAGTGTGTGTGTCTCAGTGAGAGAGTGTGTGTGTGTGTCAGTGAGAGAGTATGTGTGTGTCAGTGAGAGAGTGTGTGTGTGTGTGTGTGTGTGTCTCAGTGAGAGAGAGTGTGTGTGTGTGTCTCAGTGAGAGTGTGTGTGTGTGTGTCAGTGAGAGTGTGTGTGTGTGTCAGTGAGAGTGTGTGTCAGTGAGAGAGTGTGTGTGTGTGTGTCAGTGAGAGAGTGTGTGTGTGTGTCTCAGTGAGAGAGTGTGTGTATGTGTGTGTCTCAGTGGGTGTGTGTGTGTGTGTGTGTCTCAGTGAGAGAGTGTGTGTGTGTCTCAGTGAGAGGGTGTGTGTGTGTCTCAGTGAGAGTGTGTGTGTGTGTCTCAGTGAGAGTGTGTGTGTGTGTCTCAGTGAGAGTGTGTGTGTGTGTGTGTGTCTCAGTGAGAGAGTGTGTGTGTGTCAGTGAGAGAGTGTGTGTGTGTCAGTGAGAGAGTGTGTGTGTGTGTCAGTGAGAGAGTGTGTGTGTGTGTGTGTGTCAGTGAGAGAGAGTGTGTGTGTGTCTCAGTGAGAGAGAGTGTGTGTGTGTGTCTCAGTGAGAGTGTGTGTGTGTCTCAGTGAGAGTGTGTGTGTGTGTCAGTGAGAGTGTGTGTGTCAGTGAGAGTGTGTGTGTGTCAGTGAGAGAGTGTGTGTGTGTGTGTCTCAGTGAGAGAGAGTGTGTGTGTGTGTCTCAGTGAGAGAGAGTGTGTGTGTGTGTCTCAGTGAGAGAGAGTGTGTGTGTGTGTCTCAGTGAGAGTGTGTGTGTGTGTGTCAGTGAGAGTGTGTGTGTGTGTGTCAGTGAGAGTGTGTGTGTGTGTGTCAGTGAGAGTGTGTGTGTGTGTCAGTGAGAGTGTGTGTGTGTGTCAGTGAGAGTGTGTGTGTGTGTGTGTCAGTGAGAGAGTGTGTGTGTGTGTCTCAGTGAGAGAGTGTGTGTATGTGTGTGTCTCAGTGGGTGTGTGTGTATGTGTGTGTCTCAGTGGGTGTGTGTGTGTGTGTGTGTCTCAGTGAGAGAGTGTGTGTGTGTCTCAGTGAGAGAGTGTGTGTGTGTCTCAGTGAGAGAGTGTGTGTGTGTCTCAGTGAGAGAGTGTGTGTGTGTCTCAGTGAGAGAGTGTGTGTGTGTGTGTCTCAGTGAGAGAGTGTGTGTGTGTGTGTCTCAGTGAGAGTGTGTGTGTGTCTCAGTGAGAGAGTGTGTGTGTGTGTGTCAGTGAGAGAGTGTGTGTGTGTGTCAGTGAGAGAGTGTGTGTGTGTGTCTCAGTGAGAGAGTGTGTGTGTGTGTCTCAGTGGGAGAGTGTGTGTATGTGTGTGTCTCAGTGGGTGTGTGTGTGTGTCTCAGTGGGAGAGTGTGTGTGTGTGTGTCAGTGAGAGAGTGTGTGTGTGTGTGTCAGTGAGAGAGTGTGTGTGTGTGTCTCAGTGAGAGAGTGTGTGTGTGTGTCTCAGTGGGAGAGTGTGTGTATGTGTGTGTCTCAGTGGGTGTGTGTGTGTGTCTCAGTGGGAGAGTGTGTGTGTGTCTCAGTGAGAGTGTGTGTGTGTCTCAGTGAGAGTGTGTGTATGTGTGTGTCTCAGTGGGTGTGTGTGTGTGTCTCAGTGAGAGAGTGTGTGTGTGTCTCAGTGAGAGTGTGTGTGTGTCTCAGTGAGAGTGTGTGTGTGTGTGTGTCTCAGTGAGAGAGTGTGTGTGTCTCAGTGAGAGAGTGTGTGTGTCTCAGTGAGAGAGTGTGTGTGTGTCAGTGAGAGTGTGTGTGTGTGTCAGTGAGAGTGTCAGTGAGAGAGTGTGTGTGTGTGTGTCAGTGAGAGAGTGTGTGTGTGTGTCTCAGTGGGAGAGTGTGTGTATGTGTGTGTCTCAGTGGGTGTGTGTGTGTGTCTCAGTGAGAGAGAGTGTGTGTGTGTGTCTCTGTGAGAGTGTTTATGTGTGTGTCTGTGAGAGTGTGTGTCTGTGAGAGTGTGTCTGTGTCTGTGAGAGAGTGTCTGTGTTTGTGTCTGTGAGAGTGTGTGTCTGTGTGTCTGTGTGTGTGTGTGTCTGTGTGTGTGTGTGTGTCTGTGAGAGTGTGTGTGTGTGTGTCTGTGAGAGTGTGTGTGTGTGTCTCTGTGTGTTTGTGTGTGTGTGTGTGTGTGTCTCAGTGAGAGAGTGTGTGTGTGTGTCTCAGTGAGTGTGTGTGTCTCAGTGAGAGAGTGTGTGTGTGTGTCTCAGTGAGAGAGAGTGTGTCTGTGTCTCAGTGAGAGTGTGTGTGTGTGTGTGTCTCAGTGAGAGTGTGTGTGTGTGTGTGTCTCAGTGAGAGTGTGTGTGTCTCAGTGAGAGTGTGTGTGTGTCTCAGTGAGAGTGTGTGTGTGTCTCAGTGAGAGAGTGTGTGTGTGTGTCTCAGTGAGAGAGTGAGTGTGTGTGTGTGTCTCAGTGAGAGTGTGTGTGTGTCTCAGTGAGAGTGTGTGTGTGTGTGTCTCAGTGGAGAGTGTGTGTGTGTGTGTCAGTGAGTGTGTGTGTGTGTGTCAGTGAGTGTGTGTGTGTGTGTCAGTGAGAGTGTGTGTGTGTGTCAGTGAGAGAGAGAGTGTGTGTGTGTGTCAGTGAGAGTGTGTGTGTGTGACTCAGTGAGAGAGTGTGTGTGTGTGTGTGTCTCAGTGAGAGAGTGTGTGTGTGTGTGTGTGTGTCTCAGTGAGAGAGTGTGTGTGTGTGTCAGTGAGAGAGTGTGTGTGTGTGTGTCAGTGAGAGTGTGTGTGTGTGTCAGTGAGAGTGTGTGTGTGTCAGTGAGAGTGTGTGTGTGTGTCAGTGAGAGAGTGTGTGTGTGTCTCAGTGAGAGAGTGTGTGTGTGTGTCTCAGTGAGAGAGTGAGTGTGTGTGTGTGTGTCTCAGTGAGAGTGTGTGTGTGTCTCAGTGAGAGTGTGTGTGTGTGTGTCTCAGTGGAGAGTGTGTGTGTGTGTGTGTCTCAGTGAGAGAGTGTGTGTGTGTGTGTGTGTCTCAGTGAGAGAGAGAGTGTGTGTGTGTCTCAGTGAGAGAGTGTGTGTGTCAGTGAGAGAGTGTGTGTGTGTCTCAGTGAGAGAGAGAGTGTGTGTGTGTCTCAGTGAGAGAGTGTGTGTGTGTCTCAGTGAGAGAGTGTGTGTGTGTGTGTCTCAGTGAGAGTGTGTGTGTGTGTCTCAGTGAGAGAGTGTGTGTGTGTGTGTGTGTCTCAGTGAGAGAGAGTGTGTGTGTGTGTGTGTGTGTCTCAGTGAGAGAGTGTGTGTGTGTGTGTGTGTCTCAGTGAGAGAGAGTGTGTGTGTGTGTGTGTGTGTCAGTGAGAGAGTGTGTGTGTGTGTCAGTGAGAGTGTGTGTGTGTGTCTCAGTGAGAGAGTGAGTGTGTGTCTCAGTGAGAGAGTGTGTGTGTGTGTCTCTCAGTGAGAGTGTGTGTGTGTGTGTGTGTCTCAGTGAGAGAGTGTGTGTGTGTGTGTCAGTGAGAGAGTGTGTGTGTGTGTGTCAGTGAGAGAGTGTGTGTGTGTGTCAGTGAGAGAGTGTGTGTGTGTGTCAGTGAGAGAGTGTGTGTGTGTGTCAGTGAGAGAGTGTGTGTGTCTCAGAGTGTGTGTGTGTCTCAGTGAGAGTGTGTGTGTGTCTCAGTGAGAGAGTGTGTGTGTGTGTGTGTGTCTCAGTGAGAGAGTGTGTGTGTGTCTCAGTGAGAGTGGGTGTGTGTCTCAGTGAGAGAGTGTGTGTGTGTGTGTCTCAGTGAGAGTGTGTGTGTGTGTCTCAGTGAGAGAGTGTGTGTGTGTGTGTGTGTGTGTGTCTCAGTGAGAGAGTGTGTGTGTGTCTCAGTGAGAGAGTGTGTGTGTGTCTCAGTGAGAGTGTGTGTGTGTGTCTCAGTGAGAGTGTGTGTGTGTGTCTCAGTGAGAGTGTGTGTGTGTGTCTCAGTGAGAGAGAGTGTGTGTGTGTGTCTCAGTGAGAGAGAGTGTGTGTGTGTGTCTCAGTGAGAGTGTGTGTGTGTGTCTCAGTGAGAGAGTGTGTGTGTGTGTGTGTGTGTGTGTGTCTCAGTGAGAGAGTGAGTGTGTGTGTGTCTCAGTGAGAGAGTGTGTGTGTGTGTCTCAGTGAGAGTGTGTGTGTGTGTCTCAGTGAGAGAGAGAGTGTGTGTGTGTCTCAGTGAGAGAGAGAGTGTGTGTGTGTCTGTGAGAGAGTGTGTGCGTGTGTGTCTCTGTGAGAGTGTGTGTGTGTCTCTGAGAGTGTGTGCATGTGTCTCAGTGAGAGTGTGTGTGCGTGTGTCTCAGTGAGAGTGTGTGCGTGTGTGTCTGTGAGAGTGTGTGCGTGTGTGTCTGTGAGAGTGTGTGCGTGTGTGTCTGTGAGAGTGTGTGTGTGTGTGTCTGTGAGAGTGTGTGTGTGTGTCTCAGTGAGAGTGTGTGTGTGTCTCAGTGAGTGAGTGTGTGTGTGTGTTTCTCAGTGAGTGTGTGTGTGTGTCTCAGTGAGAGTGTGTGTGTGTGTCTCAGTGAGAGTGTGTGTGTGTGTCTCAGTGAGAGAGTATGTGTGTGTGTCTGTGAGAGTGTGTGTGTGTGTCTGTGAGAGTGTGTGTGTGTGTCTGAGAGTGTGTGTGTGTCTCAGTGAGAGTGTGTGTGTGTCTCAGTGAGAGAGTGTGTGTGTGTCTCATTGAGTGTGTGTGTGTGTCTCAGTGAGAGTGTGTGTGTGTGTCTCAGTGAGAGTGTGTGTGTCTCAGTGAGAGAGTGTGTGTGTGTGTGTGTTGTCTCAGTGAGAGAGAGTGTGTGTGTGTGTCTCAGTGAGAGTGTGTGTGTGTGTGTCTCAGTGAGAGAGTGTGTGTGTCTCAGTGTGTGTGTCTCTGTGTCTCTGTGTGTGTGTGTGTCTCAGTGAGAGAGTGTGTGTGTGTGTGTGTCTCAGTGAGAGAGTGAGTGTGTGTGTGTGTCTCAGTGAGAGTGTGTGTGTGTCTCAGTGAGAGTGTGTGTGTGTCTCAGTGAGAGTGTGTGTGTGTCTCAGTGAGAGTGTGTGTGTGTGTCAGTGAGAGTGTGTGTGTGTGTCAGTGAGAGTGTGTGTGTGTGTCAGTGAGAGAGAGTGTGTGTGTGTGTGTCAGTGAGAGAGTGTGTGTGTGTGTGTCAGTGAGAGTGTGTGTGTGTGACTCAGTGAGAGTGTGTGTGTGTGTCTCAGTGAGAGAGAGTGTGTGTGTGTCTCAGTGAGAGTGTGTGTGTGTCTCAGTGAGAGAGTGTGTGTGTGTGTGTCTCAGTGAGAGTGTGTGTTTGTGTCTCAGTGAGAGAGTGTGTGTGTGTCTCAGTGAGAGAGTGTGTGTGTGTCTCAGTGAGAGTGTGTGTGTCTCAGTGAGAGAGAGTGTGTGTGTGTCTCAGTGAGAGAGTGTGTGTGTGTGTGTGTGTGTCTCAGTGAGAGTGTGTGTGTGTCTCAGTGAGAGAGAGTGTGTGTGTGTGTCTCAGTGAGAGTGTGTGTGTGTGTCTCAGTGAGAGAGTGTGTGTGTGTCTCAGTGAGAGTGTGTGTGTGTGTCTCAGTGAGTGTGGGTGTGTGTGTGTCTCAGTGAGAGAGTGTGTGTGTGTGTCTCAGTGAGAGTGTGTGTGTGTGTCTCAGTGAGAGAGAGTGTGTGTGTGTCTCAGTGAGAGAGTGTGTGTGTGTCTCAGTGAGAGAGTGTGTGTGTCTCAGTGAGAGAGTGTGTGTGTGTGTGTCTCAGTGAGAGTGTGTGTGTGTGTGTCTCAGTGAGAGTGTGTGTGTGTGTGTCTCAGTGAGAGTGTGTGTGTGTGTCTCAGTGAGAGAGTGTGTGTGTGTCTCAGTGAGAGTGTGTGTGTGTGTCTCAGTGAGAGTGTGTGTGTGTGTCTCAGTGAGAGTGTGTGTGTGTGTCTCAGTGAGAGAGAGTGTGTGTGTGTCTCAGTGAGAGAGAGTGTGTGTGTGTCTCAGTGAGAGAGTGTGTGTGTGTGTGTCAGTGAGAGAGTGTGTGTGTGTGTGTCAGTGAGAGAGTGTGTGTGTGTGTCAGTGAGAGAGTGTGTGTGTGTGTGTGTCTCAGTGAGAGTGTGTGTGTGTCTCAGTGAGAGAGTGTGTGTGTGTGTCTCAGTGAGAGAGTGTGTGTGTGTGTCTCAGTGAGAGAGTGAGTGTGTGTGTGTGTCTCAGTGAGAGAGTGTGTGTGTGTGTGTCTCAGTGAGAGTGTGTGTGTGTGTCTCAGTGAGAGTGTGTGTGTGTGTCTCAGTGAGAGTGTGTGTGTGTGTCTCAGTGAGAGAGTGTGTGTGTGTGTCTCAGTGAGAGAGTGTGTGTGTGTGTCTCAGTGAGAGAGTGAGTGTGTCTCAGTGAGAGAGTGTGTGTGTGTGTGTCTCAGTGAGAGTGTGTGTGTGTGTGTGTGTCAGTGAGAGTGTGTGTGTGTGTCAGTGAGAGTGTGTGTGTGTGTCAGTGAGAGTGTGTGTGTGTGTGTGTCTCAGTGAGAGTGTGTGTGTGTGTCTCAGTGAGAGAGTGTGTGTGTGTGTCTCAGTGAGAGAGTGTGTGTGTGTGTGTCAGTGAGAGTGTGTGTGTGTGTGTCTCAGTGAGTGTGTGTGTGTGTCTCAGTGAGAGTGTGTGTGTGTGTGTGTCTCAGTGAGAGAGTGTGTGTGTGTGTGTGTCAGTGAGAGTGTGTGTGTGTGTGTGTCAGTGAGAGAGTGTGTGTGTGTGTCTCAGTGAGAGTGTGTGTGTGTGTCTCAGTGAGAGTGTGTGTGTGTGTCTCAGTGAGTGTGTGTGTGTGTCTCAGTGAGAGTGTGTGTGTGTGTCTCAGTGAGAGAGAGTGTGTGTGTGTCTCAGTGAGAGTGTGTGTGTGTCTCAGTGAGAGTGTGTGTGTGTGTGTCTCAGTGAGAGTGTGTGTGTGTGTGTCTCAGTGAGAGTGTGTGTGTGTGTCTCAGTGAGAGAGTGTGTGTGTGTCTCAGTGAGAGAGTGTGTGTGTGTCTCAGTGAGAGAGTGTGTGTGTGTCTCAGTGAGAGTGTGTGTGTGTGTCTCAGTGAGAGAGAGTGTGTGTGTGTCTCAGTGAGAGTGTGTGTGTGTGTCTCAGTGAGAGAGTGTGTGTGTGTGTCTCAGTGAGAGTGTGTGTGTGTGTGTCTCAGTGAGAGAGAGAGTGTGTGTGTGTCTCAGTGAGAGTGTGTGTGTCTCTCAGTGAGAGTGTGTGTGTGTGTGTCTCAGTGGAGAGTGTGTGTGTGTGTGTCAGTGAGAGTGTGTGTGTGTGTGTCAGTGAGAGAGTGAGAGTGTGTGTGTCTCAGTGAGAGTGTGTGTGTCTCTCAGTGAGAGTGTGTGTGTGTGTCTCTCAGTGGAGAGTGTGTGTGTGTGTCAGTGAGAGTGTGTGTGTGTGTGTGTGTCAGTGAGAGTGTGTGTGTGTGTCAGTGAGAGTGTGTGTGTGTGTCTCAGTGAGAGTGTGTGTGTGTGTCTCAGTGAGAGAGTGTGTGTGTGTGTCTCAGTGAGAGAGTGTGTGTGTGTGTGTCAGTGAGAGTGTGTGTGTGTGTGTCTCAGTGAGTGTGTGTGTGTGTCTCAGTGAGAGTGTGTGTGTGTGTGTGTCTCAGTGAGAGAGTGTGTGTGTGTGTGTGTCAGTGAGAGTGTGTGTGTGTGTGTGTCAGTGAGAGAGTGTGTGTGTGTGTCTCTGAGAGAGTGTGTGTGTGTCTCAGTGAGAGAGTGTGTGTGTGTGTGTCAGTGAGAGTGTGTGTGTGTGTGTCTCAGTGAGAGTGTGTGTGTGTGTGTGTCTCAGTGAGAGTGTGTGTGTGTGTCTCAGTGAGAGAGTGTGTGTGTGTGTGTGTCAGTGAGAGAGTGTGTGTGTGTGTCAGTGAGAGTGTGTGTGTGTGTGTGTCAGTGAGAGTGTGTGTGTGTGTGTGTCAGTCAGAGTGTGTGTGTGTGTGTGTCAGTGAGAGAGTGTGTGTGTGTGTCTCAGTGAGAGTGTGTGTGTCTCTCAGTGAGAGTGTGTGTGTGTGTGTCTCAGTGGAGAGTGTGTGTGTGTGTGTGTCAGGGAGAGTGTGTGTGTGTGTGTGTCAGTGAGAGTGTGTGTGTGTGTGTGTGTCAGTGAGAGTGTGTGTGTGTGTGTGTGTGTGTCAGTGAGAGTGTGTGTGTGTGTGTGTGTCAGTGAGAGTGTGTGTGTGTGTCAGTGAGAGTGTGTGTGTGTGTCAGTGAGAGTGTGTGTGTGTGTCAGTGAGAGTGTGTGTGTGTGTCAGTGAGAGTGTGTGTGTGTGTCAGTGAGAGTGTGTGTGTGTGTGTGTGTGTCAGTGAGAGAGTGTGTGTGTGTGTCAGTGAGAGTGTGTGTGTGTGTGTCAGTGAGAGAGTGTGTGTGTGTGTCAGTGAGTGTGTGTGTGTGTCTCAGTGAGAGAGAGTGTGTGTGTGTGTGTCAGTGAGAGTGTGTGTGTGTGTGTGTGTCAGTGAGAGAGTGTGTGTGTGTGTCAGTGAGTGTGTGTGTGTGTCTCAGTGAGAGAGAGTGTGTGTGTGTGTGTGTGTGAGAGTGTGTGTGTGTGTGTGTCAGTGAGAGAGTGTGTGTGTGTGTGTCAGTGAGAGAGTGTGTGTGTGTGTGTCAGTGAGAGTGTGTGTGTGTCTCAGTGAGAGTGTGTGTGTGTCTCAGTGAGAGAGTGTGTGTGTGTGTTGCTCAGTGAGAGAGTGTGTGTGTGTCTCAGTGAGAGAGTGTGTGTGTGTGTCTCTCAGTGAGAGTGTGTGTGTGTGTCTCAGTGAGAGTGAGTGTGTGTGTCTCAGTGAGAGTGAGTGTGTGTGTCTCAGTGAGAGAGTGTGTGTGTGTCAGTGAGAGAGTATGTGTGTGTCAGTGAGAGTGTGTGTGTGTGTGTGTGTGTGTCAGTGAGAGAGAGTGTGTTTGTGTGTCTCAGTGAGAGAGAGTGTGTGTGTGTGTCTCAGTGAGAGTGTGTGTGTGTGTGTCAGTGAGAGTGTGTGTCAGTGAGAGAGTGTGTGTGTGTGTCTCAGTGAGAGAGTGTGTGTATGTGTGTGTCTCAGTGGGTGTGTGTGTGTATGTGTGTGTCTCAGTGGGTGTGTGTGTGTGTGTGTGTGTCTCAGTGAGAGAGTGTGTGTGTCTCAGTGAGAGAGTGTGTGTGTGTCAGTGAGAGAGTGTGTGTGTGTCAGTGAGAGAGTGTGTGTGTGTCAGTGAGAGAGAGTGTGTGTGTGTGTCAGTGAGAGAGAGTGTGTGTGTGTGTCAGTGAGAGTGTGTGTGTGTGTCTCAGTGAGAGAGAGTGTGTGTGTGTGTCTCAGTGAGAGAGAGTGTGTGTGTGTGTCTCAGTGAGAGAGAGTGTGTGTGTGTGTCTCAGTGAGAGAGAGTGTGTGTGTGTGTCTCAGTGAGAGTGTGTGTGTGTGTGTCAGTGAGAGTGTGTGTGTGTCAGTGAGAGTGTGTGTGTGTGTGTCAGTGAGAGTGTGTGTGTGTGTCAGTGAGAGTGTGTGTGTGTGTGTGTCAGTGAGAGAGTGTGTGTGTGTGTCTCAGTGAGAGAGTGTGTGTATGTGTGTGTCTCAGTGGGTGTGTGTGTGTGTGTGTGTCTCAGTGAGAGAGTGTGTGTGTGTCTCAGTGAGAGTGTGTGTGTGTGTCAGTGAGAGAGTGTGTGTGTGTGTCAGTGAGAGAGTGTGTGTGTGTGTGTCAGTGAGAGAGTGTGTGTGTGTGTCTCAGTGGGAGAGTGTGTGTATGTGTGTGTCTCAGTGGGTGTGTGTGTGTGTCTCAGTGAGAGAGTGTGTGTGTGTCTCAGTGAGAGTGTGTGTGTGTCTCAGTGAGAGAGTGTGTGTGTCTCAGTGAGAGAGTGTGTGTGTCTCAGTGAGAGAGTGTGTGTGTCTCAGTGAGAGAGTGTGTGTGTCTCAGTGAGAGAGTGTGTGTGTCTCAGTGAGAGAGTGTGTGTGTCTCAGTGAGAGAGTGTGTGTGTGTCAGTGAGAGAGTGTGTGTGTGTGTCTCAGTGGGAGAGTGTGTGTATGTGTGTGTCTCAGTGAGAGTGTGTGTGTGTGTCAGTGAGAGAGTGTGTGTGTGTGTCTCAGTGGGAGAGTGTGTGTATGTGTGTGTCTCAGTGGGTGTGTGTGTGTGTCTCAGTGAGAGAGAGTGTGTGTGTGTGTCTCTGTGAGAGTGTTTATGTGTGTGTCTGTGAGAGTGTGTCTGTGTCTGTGAGAGAGTGTCTGTGTTTGTGTCTGTGAGAGTGTGTGTCTGTGTGTCTGTGTGTGTGTGTGTCTGTGTGTGTGTGTGTCTGTGAGAGTGTGTGTGTGTGTGTCTCAGTGAGAGAGTGTGTGTGTGTGTCTCAGTGAGTGTGTGTGTCTCAGTGAGAGAGTGTGTGTGTGTGTCTCAGTGAGAGAGAGTGTGTCTGTGTCTCAGTGAGAGTGTGTGTGTGTGTGTGTCTCAGTGAGAGTGTGTGTGTCTCAGTGAGAGAGTGTGTGTGTGTCTCTCAGTGAGTGTGTGTGTGTGTCTCAGTGAGTGTGTGTGTGTGTGCGTCTCAGTGAGAGAGTGTGTGTGTGTCTCAGTGAGAGAGTGTGTGTGTGTGTGTCAGTGAGAGTGTGTGTGTGTGTCAGTGAGAGAGTGTGTGTGTGTCTCAGTGAGAGAGTGTGTGTGTGTGTCTCAGTGAGAGAGTGAGTGTGTGTGTGTGTCTCAGTGAGAGTGTGTGTGTGTCTCAGTGAGAGTGTGTGTGTGTGTGTCTCAGTGGAGAGTGTGTGTGTGTGTGTCAGTGAGTGTGTGTGTGTGTGTCAGTGAGAGTGTGTGTGTGTGTCAGTGAGAGAGAGAGTGTGTGTGTGTGTGTGTCAGTGAGAGAGTGTGTGTGTGTGTGTGTGTGTCAGTGAGAGTGTGTGTGTGTGACTCAGTGAGAGAGTGTGTGTGTGTGTGTGTCTCAGTGAGAGAGTGTGTGTGTGTGTGTGTGTGTCTCAGTGAGAGAGTGTGTGTGTGTGTCAGTGAGAGAGTGTGTGTGTGTCTCAGTGAGAGTGTGTGTGTGTGTCAGTGAGAGTGTGTGTGTGTGTCAGTGAGAGAGTGTGTGTGTGTCTCAGTGAGAGAGTGTGTGTGTGTGTCTCAGTGAGAGAGTGAGTGTGTGTGTGTGTGTCTCAGTGAGAGTGTGTGTGTGTCTCAGTGAGAGTGTGTGTGTGTCTCAGTGAGAGTGTGTGTGTGTGTGTCTCAGTGGAGAGTGTGTGTGTGTGTGTGTCAGTGAGAGTGTGTTTGTCAGTGAGAGTGTGTGTGTGTGTCAGTGAGAGTGTGTGTGTGTGTCAGTGAGAGAGTGTGTGTGTGTGTGTCAGTGAGTGTGTGTGTGTGTGTGTGTCTCAGTGAGAGAGTGTGTGTGTGTGTGTGTCTCAGTGAGAGAGAGAGTGTGTGTGTGTCTCAGTGAGAGAGTGTGTGTGTGTGTGTCTCAGTGAGAGTGTGTGTGTGTCTCAGTGAGAGAGTGTGTGTGTCAGTGAGAGAGTGTGTGTGTTTGTGTGTGTGTCTCAGTGAGAGAGAGAGTGTGTGTGTGTCTCAGTGAGAGAGTGTGTGTGTGTGTGTGTCTCAGTGAGAGAGAGTGTGTGTGTGTGTGTGTGTCTCAGTGAGAGAGTGTGTGTGTGTGTGTGTGTCTCAGTGAGAGAGAGTGTGTGTGTGTGTGTGTGTGTCTCTCAGTGAGAGTGTGTGTGTGTGTGTGTCTCAGTGAGAGTGTGTGTGTGTGTCTCAGTGAGAGAGTGAGTGTGTGTGTGTCAGTGAGAGAGTGTGTGTGTGTGTGTCAGTGAGAGAGTGTGTGTGTGTGTGTCAGTGAGAGAGTGTGTGTGTGTGTCAGTGAGAGAGTGTGTGTGTGTGTCAGTGAGAGAGTGTGTGTGTCTCAGAGTGTGTGTGTGTCTCAGTGAGAGTGTGTGTGTGTCTCAGTGAGAGAGTGTGTGTGTGTGTGTGTGTCTCAGTGAGAGAGTGTGTGTGTGTGTGTCTCAGTGAGAGAGTGTGTGTGTGTCTCAGTGAGAGAGTGTGTGTGTGTCTCAGTGAGAGTGTGTGTGTGTCTCAGTGAGAGTGTGTGTGTGTGTCTCAGTGAGAGAGTGTGTGTGTGTGTGTGTGTGTGTGTCTCAGTGAGAGAGTGAGTGTGTGTGTGTCTCAGTGAGAGAGTGTGTGTGTGTGTCTCAGTGAGAGTGTGTGTGTGTGTCTCAGTGAGAGAGAGAGTGTGTGTGTGTCTCAGTGAGAGAGAGAGTGTGTGTGTGTCTGTGAGAGAGTGTGTGCGTGTGTGTCTCTGTGAGAGTGTGTGTGTGTCTCTGAGAGTGTGTGCATGTGTCTCAGTGAGAGTGTGTGTGCGTGTGTCTCAGTGAGAGTGTGTGCGTGTGTGTCTGTGAGAGTGTGTGCGTGTGTGTCTGTGAGAGTGTGTGCGTGTGTGTCTGTGAGAGTGTGTGCGTGTGTGTCTGTGAGAGTGTGTGTGTGTGTGTCTGTGAGAGTGTGTGTGTGTGTCTCAGTGAGAGTGTGTGTGTGTCTCAGTGAGAGAGTGAGTGTGTGTGTGTTTCTCAGTGAGTGTGTGTGTGTGTCTCAGTGAGAGTGTGTGTGTGTGTCTCAGTGAGAGTGTGTGTGTGTGTCTCAGTGAGAGAGTATGTGTGTGTGTCTGTGAGAGTGTGTGTGTGTGTCTGTGAGAGTGTGTGTGTCTGTGAGAGTGTGTGTGTGTGTCTGAGAGTGTGTGTGTGTCTCAGTGAGAGTGTGTGTGTGTCTCAGTGAGAGTGTGTGTGTGTCTCAGTGAGAGAGTGTGTGTGTGTCTCAGTGAGAGTGTGTGTGTGTGTCTCAGTGAGAGTGTGTGTGTCTCAGTGAGAGAGTGTGTGTGTGTGTGTGTTGTCTCAGTGAGAGTGTGTGTGTCTCAGTGACTGTGTGTGTGTGTCTCAGTGAGAGAGAGTGTGTGTGTGCGTCTCAGTGAGAGTGTGTGTGTGTGTCTCAGTGAGAGTGTGTGTGTGTGTGTCTCAGTGAGAGAGTGTGTGTGTCTCAGTGTGTGTGTGTGTGTGTCTCTGTGTCTCTGTGTGTGTGTGTGTCTCAGTGAGAGAGTGAGTGTGTGTGTGTGTCTCAGTGAGAGTGTGTGTGTGTCTCAGTGAGAGTGTGTGTGTGTCTCAGTGAGAGTGTGTGTGTGTCTCAGTGAGAGTGTGTGTGTGTGTCAGTGAGAGTGTGTGTGTGTGTCAGTGAGAGTGTGTGTGTGTGTCAGTGAGAGAGAGTGTGTGTGTCAGTGAGAGAGAGTGTGTGTGTGTGTGTGTGTCAGTGAGAGAGTGTGTGTGTGTGTGTCAGTGAGAGTGTGTGTGTGTGACTCAGTGAGAGAGTGTGTGTGTGTCTCAGTGAGAGAGTGTGTGTGTGTGTCAGTGAGAGAGTGTGTGTGTGTCAGTGAGAGAGTGTGTGTGTGTCTCAGTGAGAGAGTGTGTGTGTGTGTCTCAGTGAGAGAGTGAGTGTGTGTGTGTGTCTCAGTGAGAGTGTGTGTGTGTCTCAGTGAGAGTGTGTGTGTGTCTCAGTGAGAGTGTGTGTGTGTGTGTCTCAGTGGAGAGTGTGTGTGTCAGTGAGAGTGTGTGTGTCAGTGAGAGTGTGTGTGTCAGTGAGAGTGTGTGTGTGTGTCAGTGAGAGTGTGTGTGTGTGTCAGTGAGAGTGTGTGTGTGTGTCAGTGAGAGTGTGTGTGTGTGTCAGTGAGAGAGTGTGTGTGTGTCAGTGAGAGAGTGTGTGTGTGTCTCAGTGAGTGTGTGTGTGTGTGTCTCAGTGAGAGTGTGTGTGTCTCAGTGAGAGAGTGTGTGTGTGTGTGTGTTGTCTCAGTGAGAGTGTGTGTGTGTCTCAGTGAGAGTGTGTGTGTGTCTCAGTGAGAGTGTGTGTGTGTCTCAGTGAGAGTGTGTGTGTGTGTCAGTGAGAGTGTGTGTGTGTGTCAGTGAGAGTGTGTGTGTGTGTCAGTGAGAGAGAGTGTGTGTGTGTGTGTGTCAGTGAGAGAGAGTGTGTGTGTGTGTGTGTGTCAGTGAGAGAGTGTGTGTGTGTGTGTCAGTGAGAGTGTGTGTGTGTGACTCAGTGAGAGAGTGTGTGTGTGTGTGTGTCTCAGTGAGAGAGTGTGTGTGTGTGTGTGTGTGTCTCAGTGAGAGAGTGTGTGTGTGTGTCAGTGAGAGAGTGTGTGTGTGTCAGTGAGAGAGTGTGTGTGTGTCTCAGTGAGAGAGTGTGTGTGTGTGTCAGTGAGAGAGAGTGTGTGTGTGTGTCAGTGAGAGAGTGTGTGTGTGTGTGTCAGTGAGAGTGTGTGTGTGTGTCAGTGAGAGTGTGTGTGTGTGTCAGTGAGAGAGTGTGTGTGTGTGTCTCAGTGAGAGAGTGAGTGTGTGTGTGTGTGTCTCAGTGAGAGTGTGTGTGTGTCTCAGTGAGAGTGTGTGTGTGTGTGTCTCAGTGGAGAGTGTGTGTGTGTGTGTGTCAGTGAGAGTGTGTTTGTCAGTGAGAGTGTGTGTGTGTGTCAGTGAGAGTGTGTGTGTGTGTCAGTGAGAGAGTGTGTGTGTGTGTGTCAGTGAGTGTGTGTGTGTGTGTGTGTCTCAGTGAGAGAGTGTGTGTGTGTGTGTGTGTCTCAGTGAGAGAGAGAGTGTGTGTGTGTCTCAGTGAGAGAGTGTGTGTGTGTGTGTCTCAGTGAGAGTGTGTGTGTGTCTCAGTGAGAGAGTGTGTGTGTCAGTGAGGGAGTGTGTGTGTTTGTGTGTCTCAGTGGAGAGTGTGTGTGTGTGTGTGTCAGTGAGAGTGTGTTTGTCAGTGAGAGTGTGTGTGTGTGTCAGTGAGAGTGTGTGTGTGTGTCAGTGAGAGAGTGTGTGTGTGTGTGTCAGTGAGTGTGTGTGTGTGTGTGTGTCTCAGTGAGAGAGTGTGTGTGTGTGTGTGTGTCTCAGTGAGAGAGAGAGTGTGTGTGTGTCTCAGTGAGAGAGTGTGTGTGTGTGTGTCTCAGTGAGAGTGTGTGTGTGTCTCAGTGAGAGAGTGTGTGTGTCAGTGAGAGAGTGTGTGTGTTTGTGTGTGAGTCTCAGTGAGAGAGAGAGTGTGTGTGTGTCTCAGTGAGAGAGTGAGTGTGTGTGTGTGTCTCAGTGAGAGAGTGTGTGTGTGTGTGTGTGTCTCAGTGAGAGAGAGTGTGTGTGTGTGTGTGTGTGTGTCTCAGTGAGAGAGTGTGTGTGTGTGTGTGTGTGTCTCAGTGAGAGAGAGTGTGTGTGTGTGTGTGTGTGTCTCTCAGTGAGAGTGTGTGTGTGTGTGTGTCTCAGTGAGAGTGTGTGTGTGTGTCTCAGTGAGAGAGTGAGTGTGTGTGTGTCAGTGAGAGAGTGTGTGTGTGTGTGTCAGTGAGAGAGTGTGTGTGTGTGTGTCAGTGAGAGAGTGTGTGTGTGTGTCAGTGAGAGAGTGTGTGTGTGTGTCAGTGAGGCAGTGTGTGTGTCTCAGAGTGTGTGTGTGTCTCAGTGAGAGTGTGTGTGTGTCTCAGTGAGAGAGTGTGTGTGTGTGTGTGTGTCTCAGTGAGAGAGTGTGTGTGTGTGTGTCTCAGTGAGAGTGTGTGTGTGTGTCTCAGTGAGAGAGTGTGTGTGTGTCTCAGTGAGAGAGTGTGTGTGTGTCTCAGTGAGAGAGTGTGTGTGTGTATCAGTGAGAGTGTGTGTGTGTGTCTCAGTGAGAGAGAGTGTGTGTGTGTGTCTCAGTGAGAGTGTGTGTGTGTGTCTCAGTGAGAGTGTGTGTGTGTGTCTGTGAGAGAGTGTGTGTGTGTGTGTGTGTGTGTGTCTCAGTGAGAGAGTGAGTGTGTGTGTGTCTCAGTGAGAGAGTGTGTGTGTGTGTCTCAGTGAGAGTGTGTGTGTGTGTCTCAGTGAGAGAGAGAGTGTGTGTGTGTCTCAGTGAGAGAGAGAGTGTGTGTGTGTCTGTGAGAGAGTGTGTGCGTGTGTGTCTCTGTGAGAGTGTGTGTGTGTCTCTGAGAGTGTGTGCATGTGTCTCAGTGAGAGTGTGTGTGCGTGTGTCTCAGTGAGAGTGTGTGCGTGTGTGTCTGTGAGAGTGTGTGCGTGTGTGTCTGTGAGAGTGTGTGCGTGTGTGTCTGTGAGAGTGTGTGCGTGTGTGTCTGTGAGAGTGTGTGTGTGTGTGTCTGTGAGAGTGTGTGTGTGTGTCTCAGTGAGAGTGTGTGTGTGTCTCAGTGAGAGAGTGAGTGTGTGTGTGTTTCTCAGTGAGTGTGTGTGTGTTTCTCAGTGAGAGTGTGTGTGTGTCTCAGTGAGAGAGTGTGTGTGTGTCTCAGTGAGAGAGTGTGTGTGTGTCTCAGTGAGAGTGTGTGTGTGTGTCTCAGTGAGAGTGTGTGTGTCTCAGTGAGAGAGTGTGTGTGTGTGTGTGTTGTCTCAGTGAGAGTGTGTGTGTCTCAGTGACTGTGTGTGTGTGTCTCAGTGAGAGAGAGTGTGTGTGTGCGTCTCAGTGAGAGTGTGTGTGTGTGTCTCAGTGAGAGTGTGTGTGTGTGTGTCTCAGTGAGAGAGTGTGTGTGTCTCAGTGTGTGTGTGTGTGTGTCTCTGTGTCTCTGTGTGTGTGTGTGTCTCAGTGAGAGAGTGAGTGTGTGTGTGTGTCTCAGTGAGAGTGTGTGTGTGTCTCAGTGAGAGTGTGTGTGTGTGTCAGTGAGAGTGTGTGTGTGTGTCAGTGAGAGTGTGTGTGTGTGTCAGTGAGAGAGAGTGTGTGTGTCAGTGAGAGAGAGTGTGTGTGTGTGTGTGTGTCAGTGAGAGAGTGTGTGTGTGTGTGTCAGTGAGAGAGTGTGTGTGTGACTCAGTGAGAGAGTGTGTGTGTGTGTCAGTGAGAGAGTGTGTGTGTGTCTCAGTGAGAGAGTGTGTGTGTGTGTCTCAGTGAGAGAGTGAGTGTGTGTGTGTGTCTCAGTGAGAGTGTGTGTGTGTCTCAGTGAGAGTGTGTGTGTGTCTCAGTGAGAGTGTGTGTGTGTGTGTCTCAGTGGAGAGTGTGTGTGTCAGTGAGAGTGTGTGTGTCAGTGAGAGTGTGTGTGTGTGTCAGTGAGAGTGTGTGTGTGTGTCAGTGAGAGTGTGTGTGTGTGTCAGTGAGAGAGTGTGTGTGTGTCAGTGAGAGAGTGTGTGTGTGTCTCAGTGAGTGTGTGTGTGTGTCTCAGTGAGTGTGTGTGTGTGTCTCAGTGAGAGTGTGTGTGTGTGTCTCAGTGAGAGTGTGTGTGTCTCAGTGAGAGAGTGTGTGTGTGTGTGTGTTGTCTCAGTGAGAGTGTGTGTGTGTCTCAGTGAGAGTGTGTGTGTGTCTCAGTGAGAGTGTGTGTGTGTCTCAGTGAGAGTGTGTGTGTGTCTCAGTGAGAGTGTGTGTGTGTCTCAGTGAGAGTGTGTGTGTGTGTCAGTGAGAGTGTGTGTGTGTGTCAGTGAGAGTGTGTGTGTGTGTCAGTGAGAGTGAGTGTGTGTGTGTGTGTCAGTGAGAGAGAGTGTGTGTGTGTGTGTGTGTCAGTGAGAGAGTGTGTGTGTGTGTGTCAGTGAGAGTGTGTGTGTGTGACTCAGTGAGAGAGTGTGTGTGTGTGTGTGTCTCAGTGAGAGAGTGTGTGTGTGTGTGTGTGTGTCTCAGTGAGAGAGTGTGTGTGTGTGTCAGTGAGAGAGTGTGTGTGTGTCAGTGAGAGAGTGTGTGTGTGTCTCAGTGAGAGAGTGTGTGTGTGTGTCTCAGTGAGAGAGTGAGTGTGTGTGTGTGTCTCAGTGAGAGTGTGTGTGTGTCTCAGTGAGAGTGTGTGTGTGTCTCAGTGAGAGTGTGTGTGTGTCTCAGTGAGAGTGTGTGTGTGTCTCAGTGAGAGTGTGTGTGTGTGTGTCTCAGTGGAGAGTGTGTGTGTGTGTGTGTCAGTGAGAGTGTGTGTGTCAGTGAGAGTGTGTGTGTCAGTGAGAGTGTGTGTGTGTGTCAGTGAGAGAGTGTGTGTGTGTGTGTCAGTGAGTGTGTGTGTGTGTGTGTGTCTCAGTGAGAGAGTGTGTGTGTGTGTGTGTGTCTCAGTGAGAGAGAGAGTGTGTGTGTGTCTCAGTGAGAGAGTGTGTGTGTGTGTGTCTCAGTGAGAGTGTGTGTGT
Source organism: Chiloscyllium punctatum (assembly GCF_047496795.1). Lineage (NCBI taxonomy): Eukaryota > Metazoa > Chordata > Chondrichthyes > Orectolobiformes > Hemiscylliidae > Chiloscyllium > Chiloscyllium punctatum. Next base: position 60,497,345 of record NC_092784.1, read on the forward strand.
GTCTCAGTGAGAGAGTGTGTGTGTGTGTGTGTGTCTCAGTGAGAGAGAGTGTGTGTGTGTGTGTGTGTGTCTCAGTGAGAGAGTGTGTGTGTGTGTGTCTCAGTGAGAGAGAGTGTGTGTGTGTGTGTGTGTGTGTGTCAGTGAGAGAGTGTGTGTGTGTGTCAGTGAGAGAGTGTGTGTGTGTGTCTGTGAGAGTGTGTGTGTGTCTCAGTGAGAGTGTGTGTGTGTCTCAGTGAGAGAGTGTGTGTGTGTGTGTCTCAGTGAGAGAGTGAGTGTGTGTCTCAGTGAGAGAGTGTGTGTGTGTGTCTCTCAGTGAGAGTGTGTGTGTGTGTGTGTGTGTCTCAGTGAGAGTGTGTGTGTGTGTGTGTCAGTGAGAGAGTGTGTGTGTGTGTCAGTGAGAGAGTGTGTGTGTGTGTCAGTGAGAGAGTGTGTGTGTGTCTCAGTGAGAGTGTGTGTGTGTCTCAGTGAGAGAGTGTGTGTGTGTGTGTGTGTCTCAGTGAGAGAGTGAGTGTGTGTGTGTCTCAGTGAGAGAGTGTGTGTGTGTGTCTCAGTGAGAGAGTGTGTGTGTGTGTCTCAGTGAGAGAGTGTGTGTGTGTCTCAGTGAGAGAGTGTGTGTGTGTCTCAGTGAGAGAGTGTGTGTGTGTGTGTCTCAGTGAGAGTGTGTGTGTGTGTCTCAGTGAGAGTGTGTGTGTGTGTCTCAGTGAGAGTGTGTGTGTGTGTCAGTGAGAGAGTGTGTGTGTGTGTGTCAGTGAGTGTGTGTGTGTGTGTGTCTCAGTGAGAGAGTGTGTGTGTGTGTGTGTCTCAGTGAGAGAGTGTGTGTGTGTGTGTCTCAGTGAGAGTGTGTGTGTGTCTCAGTGAGAGAGTGTGTGTGTCAGTGAGAGAGTGTGTGTGTGTGTGTGTGTCTCAGTGAGAGAGAGAGTGTGTGTGTGTCTCAGTGAGAGAGTGTGTGTGTGTGTGTGTCTCAGTGAGAGTGTGTGTGTGTGTCTCAGTGAGAGAGTGTGTGTGTGTGTGTGTGTCTCAGTGAGAGAGAGTGTGTGTGTGTGTGTGTGTGTCTCAGTGAGAGAGTGTGTGTGTGTGTGTGTGTCTCAGTGAGAGAGAGTGTGTGTGTGTGTGTGTGTGTCTCTCAGTGAGAGTGTGTGTGTGTGTGTGTCTCAGTGAGAGTGTGTGTGTGTGTCTCAGTGAGAGAGTGTGTGTGTGTGTGTCAGTGAGAGAGTGTGTGTGTGTGTGTCAGTGAGAGAGTGTGTGTGTGTGTCAGTGAGAGAGTGTGTGTGTGTGTCAGTGAGAGTGTGTGTGTGTCTCAGTGAGAGAGTGTGTGTGTGTGTGTGTGTCTCAGTGAGAGAGTGAGTGTGTGTGTGTCTCAGTGAGAGAGTGTGTGTGTGTGTGTCTCAGTGAGAGTGTGTGTGTGTGTCTCAGTGAGAGAGTGTGTGTGTGTCTCAGTGAGAGAGTGTGTGTGTGTCTCAGTGAGAGTGTGTGTGTGTGTCTCAGTGAGAGTGTGTGTGTGTGTCTCAGTGAGAGTGTGTGTGTGTGTCTCAGTGAGAGAGAGTGTGTGTGTGTGTCTCAGTGAGAGTGTGTGTGTGTGTCTCAGTGAGAGTGTGTGTGTGTGTCTCAGTGAGAGAGTGTGTGTGTGTGTGTGTGTCTCAGTGAGAGAGTGAGTGTGTGTGTGTCTCAGTGAGAGAGTGTGTGTGTGTGTCTCAGTGAGAGTGTGTGTGTGTGTCTCAGTGAGAGAGAGAGTGTGTGTGTGTCTGTGAGAGAGTGTGTGCGTGTGTGTCTCTGTGAGAGTGTGTGTGTGTCTCTGAGAGTGTGTGCATGTGTCTCAGTGAGAGTGTGTGTGCGTGTGTCTCAGTGAGAGTGTGTGTGCGTGTGTCTCAGTGAGAGTGTGTGCGTGTGTGTCTGTGAGAGTGTGTGCGTGTGTGTCTGTGAGAGTGTGTGCGTGTGTGTCTGTGAGAGTGTGTGTGTGTGTGTCTGTGAGAGTGTGTGTGTGTGTCTCAGTGAGAGTGTGTGTGTGTCTCAGTGAGAGAGTGTGTGTGTGTGTGTTTCTCAGTGAGTGTGTGTGTGTGTCTCAGTGAGAGTGTGTGTGTGTGTCTCAGTGAGAGTGTGTGTGTGTGTCTCAGTGAGAGAGTATGTGTGTGTGTCTGTGAGAGTGTGTGTGTGTGTCTGTGAGAGTGTGTGTGTCTGTGAGAGTGTGTGTGTCTGTGAGAGTGTGTGTGTGTGTCTGAGAGTGTGTGTGTGTCTCAGTGAGAGTGTGTGTGTGTCTCAGTGAGAGTGTGTGTGTGTCTCAGTGAGAGAGTGTGTGTCTGTCTCAGTGAGAGTGTGTGTGTGTGTCTCAGTGAGAGTGTGTGTGTCTCAGTGAGAGAGTGTGTGTGTGTGTGTGTTGTCTCAGTGAGAGTGTGTGTGTCTCAGTGACTGTGTGTGTGTGTGTCTCAGTGAGAGAGAGTGTGTGTGTGCGTCTCAGTGAGAGTGTGTGTGTGTGTCTCAGTGAGAGTGTGTGTGTGTGTGTCTCAGTGAGAGAGTGTGTGTGTCTCAGTGCGTGTGTGTGTGTGTCTCTGTGTCTCTGTGTGTGTGTGTGTCTCAGTGAGAGAGTGTGTGTGTGTGTGTGTCTCAGTGAGAGAGTGAGTGTGTGTGTGTGTCTCAGTGAGAGTGTGTGTGTGTCTCAGTGAGAGTGTGTGTGTGTCTCAGTGAGAGTGTGTGTGTGTGTCAGTGAGAGTGTGTGTGTGTGTCAGTGAGAGTGTGTGTGTGTGTCAGTGAGAGAGAGTGTGTGTGTGTGTGTGTGTCAGTGAGAGAGTGTGTGTGTGTGTCTCAGTGAGAGAGTGTGTGTGTGTGTCTCAGTGAGAGAGTGTGTGTGTGTGTGTCAGTGAGAGAGTGTGTGTGTGTCAGTGAGAGAGTGTGTGTGTGTCTCAGTGAGAGAGTGTGTGTGTGTGTCTCAGTGAGAGAGTGAGTGTGTGTGTGTGTCTCAGTGAGAGTGTGTGTGTGTCTCAGTGAGAGTGTGTGTGTGTCTCAGTGAGAGTGTGTGTGTGTGTGTCTCAGTGGAGAGTGTGTGTGTGTGTGTGTCAGTGAGAGTGTGTGTGTCAGTGAGAGTGTGTGTGTGTGTCAGTGAGAGTGTGTGTGTGTGTGTCAGTGAGAGTGTGTGTGTGTGTCAGTGAGAGTGTGTGTGTGTGTCAGTGAGAGAGTGTGTGTGTCTCAGTGAGTGTGTGTGTGTGTCTCAGTGAGAGTGTGTGTGTGTGTCTCAGTGAGAGTGTGTGTGTCTCAGTGAGAGTGTGTGTGTCTCAGTGAGAGAGTGTGTGTGTGTGTGTGTTGTCTCAGTGAGAGTGTGTGTGTCTCAGTGACTGTGTGTGTGTGTCTCAGTGAGAGAGAGTGTGTGTGTGCGTCTCAGTGAGAGTGTGTGTGTGTGTCTCAGTGAGAGTGTGTGTGTGTGTGTCTCAGTGTGTGTGTGTGTGTGTCTCTGTGTCTCTGTGTGTGTGTGTCTCAGTGAGAGAGTGAGTGTGTGTGTGTGTCTCAGTGAGAGAGTGAGTGTGTGTGTGTGTCTCAGTGAGAGTGTGTGTGTGTCTCAGTGAGAGTGTGTGTGTGTCTCAGTGAGAGTGTGTGTGTGTCTCAGTGAGAGTGTGTGTGTGTCTCAGTGAGAGTGTGTGTGTGTCTCAGTGAGAGTGTGTGTGTGTGTCAGTGAGAGTGTGTGTGTGTGTCAGTGAGAGTGTGTGT
>NC_092784.1:60503537-60516037 GCF_047496795.1 Chiloscyllium punctatum
TGTGTGTGTGTGTGTTGTCTCAGTGAGAGTGTGTGTGTCTCAGTGACTGTGTGTGTGTGTCTCAGTGAGAGAGAGTGTGTGTGTGTGTCTCAGTGAGAGTGTGTGTGTGTGTGTCTCAGTGAGTGTGTGTGTGTGTGTCTCAGTGAGAGTGTGTGTGTGTGTCTCAGTGAGAGTGTGTGTGTCTCAGTGAGAGTGTGTGTGTGTGTCTCAGTGAGAGTGTGTGTGTGTGTCTCAGTGAGAGTGTGTGTGTCTCAGTGAGAGAGTGTGTGTGTGTGTGTTGTCTCAGTGAGAGTGTGTGTGTCTCAGTGACTGTGTGTGTGTGTCTCAGTGAGAGAGAGTGTGTGTGTGTGTCTCAGTGAGAGTGTGTGTGTGTGTGTCTCAGTGAGAGAGTGTGTGTGTCTCAATGTGTGTGTGTGTGTGTGTCTCTGTGTCTCTGTGTGTGTGTGTGTCTCAGTGAGAGAGTGTGTGTGTGTGTGTGTCTCAGTGAGAGAGTGTGTGTGTGTCTCAGTGAGAGAGTGTGTGTGTGTGTGTGTCTCAGTGAGTGAGTGTGTGTGTGTGTGTGTCTCAGTGAGTGTGTGTGTGTGTCTCATGAGAGTGTGTGTGTGTGTGTCTCAGTGAGAGTGTGTGTGTGTGTCTCAGTGAGAGTGTGTGTGTGTCTCAGTGAGAGTGTGTGTGTGTGTGTCTCAGTGGAGAGTGTGTGTGTGTGTGTGTCAGTGAGAGTGTGTGTGTGTGTGTCAGTGAGAGTGTGTGTGTCTCTCAGTGAGAGTGTGTGTGTGTGTCTCAGTGGAGAGTGTGTGTGTGTGTGTCAGTGAGAGTGTGTGTGTGTGTGTGTGTCAGTGAGAGTGTGTGTGTGTGTCAGTGAGAGTGTGTGTGTGTGTGTCAGTGAGAGTGTGTGTGTGTGTGTCAGTGAGAGTGTGTGTGTGTGTGTGTCTCAGTGAGAGTGTGTGTGTGTGTCTCAGTGAGAGAGTGTGTGTGTGTGTCTCAGTGAGAGAGTGTGTGTGTGTGTCTCAGTGAGAGTGCGTGTGTGTGTGTCTCAGTGAGAGTGTGTGTGTGTGTGTGTGTGTCTCAGTGAGAGAGTGTGTGTGTGTGTGTGTGTCAGTCCGAGTGTGTGTGTGTGTGTCAGTGAGAGAGTGTGTGTGTGTGTGTCAGTGAGAGAGTGTGTGTGTGTGTGTCAGTGAGAGAGTGTGTGTGTGTGTGTCAGTGAGAGAGTGTGTGTGTGTGTCTCAGTGAGAGTGTGTGTGTCTCTCAGTGAGAGTGTGTGTGTGTGTGTCTCAGTGGAGAGTGTGTGTGTGTGTCAGTGAGAGTGTGTGTGTGTGTCAGTGAGAGAGTGTGTGTGTGTGTCAGTGAGAGAGTGTGTGTGTGTGTCAGTGAGAGTGTGTGTGTGTGTGTGTGTCAGTGAGAGAGTGTGTGTGTGTCTCAGTGAGAGAGTGTGTGTGTGTCTCAGTGAGAGAGAGTGTGTGTGTGTGTGTGTCTCAGTGAGAGTGTGTGTGTGTGTCTCAGTGAGAGTGTGTGTGTGTGTGTCTCAGTGAGAGTGTGTGTGTGTGTGTCCCAGTGAGAGAGTGTGTGTGTGTCAGTGAGAGAGTGTGTGTGTGTCAGTGAGAGAGTGTGTGTGTGTCAGTGAGAGTGTGTGTGTGTGTGTCAGTGAGAGAGAGTGTGTGTGTGTGTCTCAGTGAGAGTGTGTGTGTGTGTCAGTGAGAGTGTGTGTGTGTGTCAGTGAGAGAGTGTGTGTGTGTGTGTCAGTGAGAGAGTGTGTGTGTGTGTCTCAGTCAGAGAGTGTGTGTATGTGTGTGTCTCAGTGGGTGTGTGTGTGTGTGTGTTGCTCAGTGAGAGTGTGTGTGTGTGTCTCAGTGAGAGTGTGTGTGTGTCTCAGTGAGAGTGTGTGTGTGTCTCAGTGAGAGAGTGTGTGTGTGTCAGTGAGAGAGTGTGTGTGTGTCAGTGAGAGAGAGTGTGTGTGTGTGTGTCTCAGTGAGAGAGAGTGTGTGTGTCAGTGAGAGTGTGTGTGTGTGTCAGTGAGAGTGTGTGTGTGTGTCAGTGAGAGTGTGTGTGTGTGTCAGTGAGAGTGTGTGTGTGTGTCAGTGAGAGAGTGTGTGTGTGTGTGTGTCAGTGAGAGAGAGTGTGTGTGTGTGTCTCAGTGAGAGTGTGTGTGTGTGTCAGTGAGAGTGTGTGTGTGTGTCAGTGAGAGTGTGTGTGTGTGTCAGTGAGAGAGTGTGTGTGTGTGTGTGTCAGTGAGAGAGTGTGTGTGTGTGTCTCAGTGAGAGAGAGTGTGTGTGTGTGTGTCTCAGTGAGAGAGTGTGTGTGTGTCAGTGAGAGAGTGTGTGTGTGTGTCAGTGAGAGAGAGTGTGTGTGTGTGTGTCTCAGTGAGAGAGAGTGTGTGTGTGTGTCTCAGTGAGTGTGTGTGTGTGTCTCAGTGAGAGTGTGTGTGTGTGTCTCAGTGAGAGTGTGTGTGTGTCAGTGAGAGAGTGTGTGTGTGTCAGTGAGAGAGAGTGTGTGTGTGTGTCTCAGTGAGAGAGAGTGTGTGTGTGTGTCTCAGTGAGAGTGTGTGTGTGTGTGTCAGTGAGAGTGTGTGTGTGTGTCAGTGAGAGTGTGTGTGTCAGTGAGAGAGTGTGTGTGTGTGTCTCAGTGAGAGAGTGTGTGTATGTGTGTGTCTCAGTGGGTGTGTGTGTGTGTGTGTTGCTCAGTGAGAGAGTGTGTGTGTGTCTCAGTGAGAGTGTGTGTGTGTGTCTCAGTGTGTGTGTGTGTGTGTGTCTCAGTGAGAGAGTGTGTGTGTGTCAGTGAGAGAGTGTGTGTGTGTCAGTGAGAGAGTGTGTGTGTGTCAGTGAGAGAGTGTGTGTGTGTCAGTGAGAGAGTGTGTGTGTGTGTGTGTGTCAGTGAGAGAGAGTGTGTCTCAGTGAGAGAGAGTGTGTGTCTCAGTGAGAGAGAGTGTGTGTCTCAGTGAGAGTGTGTGTGTGTGTGTGTCAGTGAGAGAGTGTGTGTGTGTCAGTGAGAGAGTGTGTGTGTGTGTGTGTGTCAGTGAGAGAGAGTGTGTCTCAGTGAGAGAGAGTGTGTGTCTCAGTGAGAGAGTGTGTGTGTGTCTCAGTGAGAGTGTGTGTGTGTGTCAGTGAGAGTGAGTGTGTGTGTGTGTCAGTGAGAGAGTGTGTGTGTGTCAGTGAGAGAGTGTGTGTGTGTCAGTGAGAGAGTGTGTGTGTGTGTCAGTGAGAGAGTGTGTGTGTGTGTCTCAGTGAGAGAGTGTGTGTATGTGTGTGTCTCAGTGGGTGTGTGTGTGTGTGTCTCTGTGAGAGTGTTTATGTGTGTGTCTGTGAGAGTGTGTGTCTGTGAGAGTGTGTCTGTGTCTGTGAGAGAGTGTCTGTGTTTGTGTCTGTGAGAGTGTGTGTGTGTGTGTCTGTGTGTGTGTGTGTCTGTGAGAGTGTGTGTGTGTGTGTGTCTGTGAGAGTGTGTGTGTGTGTCTCTGTGTGTTTGTGTGTGTGTGTGTGTGTGTCTCAGTGAGAGAGAGTGTGTATGTGTCTCAGTGAGAGTGTGTGTGTGTGTGTCTGTGTGTGTGTGTGTCTCAGTGAGAGTGTGTGTGTGTGTGTCTCAGTGAGAGTGTGTGTGTCTCAGTGAGAGAGTGTGTGTGTGTGTCTCAGTGAGTGTGTGTGTGTGTCTCAGTGAGTGTGTGTGTGTGTGTGTCTCAGTGAGAGTGTGTGTGTGCGTCTCAGTCAGAGAGTGTGTGTGTGTGTCTCAGTCAGAGAGTGTGTGTGTGTGTCTCAGTCAGAGAGTGTGTGTGTGTGTGTCAGTGAGAGAGTGTGTGTGTGTGTCTCAGTGAGAGTGTGTGTGTGTCTCAGTGTGAGAGTGTGTGTGTGTCTCAGTGAGAGAGTGTGTGTGTGTGTGTCAGTGAGAGTGTGTGTGTGTGTCAGTGAGAGAGTGTGTGTGTGTCTCAGTGAGAGAGTGTGTGTGTGTGTGTCAGTGAGAGTGTGTGTGTGTGTGTCTCAGTGAGAGGGTGTGTGTGTGTGTGTGTGTCTCAGTGAGAGAGTGTGTGTGCGTCTCAGTGAGAGTGTGTGTGTGTCTCAGTGAGTGTGTGTGTGTGTGTGTCTCAGTGAGAGTGTGTGTGTGTCTCAGTGAGAGAGTGTGTGTGTGTGTGTGTCTCAGTGAGAGAGTGTGTGTGTGTCTCAGTGAGAGTGTGTGTGTGTCTCAGTGAGAGTGTGTGTGTGCGTCTCAGTGAGAGAGTGTGTGTGTGTCTCAGTGAGAGAGTGTGTGTGTGTGTCTCAGTGAGAGAGTGTGTGTGTGTGTGTCAGTGAGAGTGTGTGTGTGTGTCAGTGAGAGTGTGTGTGTGTGTCAGTGAGAGAGTGTGTGTGTGTCTCAGTGAGAGTGTGTGTGTGTCTCAGTGAGAGAGTGTGTGTGTGTGTGTCAGTGAGAGTGTGTGTGTGTGTGTCTCAGTGAGAGAGTGTGTGTGTGTGTGTGTGTGTGTCTCAGTGAGAGAGTGTGTGTGTGTGTCAGTGAGAGAGTGTGTGTGTGTGTGTCAGTGAGTGTGTGTGTGTGTGTCAGTGAGAGTGTGTGTGTGTGTCAGTGAGAGTGTGTGTGTGTCAGTGAGAGTGTGTGTGTGTCAGTGAGAGTGTGTGTGTGTCAGTGAGAGTGTGTGTGTGTGTCAGTGAGAGAGTGTGTGTGTGTCTCAGTGAGAGAGTGTGTGTGTGTGTCTCAGTGAGAGAGTGAGTGTGTGTGTGTGTCTCAGTGAGAGTGTGTGTGTGTCTCAGTGAGAGAGTGTGTGTGTGTGTGTGTGTCTCAGTGAGAGAGTGAGTGTGCGTGTTGCTCAGTGAGAGAGTGTGTGTGTGTCTCAGTGAGAGAGTGTGTGTGTGTGTCTCAGTGAGAGAGTGTGTGTGTGTGTCTCTCAGTGAGAGTGTGTGTGTGTGTGTCTCAGTGAGAGTGTGTGTGTGTGTGTCTCAGTGAGAGTGTGTGTGTGTGTCTCAGTGAGAGAGTGTGTGTGTGTGTCTCAGTGAGAGAGTGTGTGTGTGTGTCTCAGTGAGAGAGTGTGTGTGTGTGTCAGTGAGAGTGTGTGTGTCAGTGAGAGTGTGTGTGTCAGTGAGAGTGTGTGTGTCAGTGAGAGTGTGTGTGTGTGTCAGTGAGAGAGTGTGTGTGTGTGTGTGTCAGTGAGAGTGTGTGTGTGTGTGTGTGTCTCAGTGTGTCTCTGTGAGAGAGTGTGTGTGTGTCTCAGTGAGAGAGAGTGTGTGTGTGTGTGTGTGTGTGTCTCAGTGAGAGAGTGTGTGTGTGTCTCAGTGAGAGAGTGTGTGTGTGTGTCAGTGAGAGAGTGTGTGTGTGTGTCAGTGAGAGAGTGTGTGTGTGTGTCAGTGAGAGAGTGTGTGTGTGTGTGTCTGTGAGAGTGTGTGTGTGTCTCAGTGAGAGTGTGTGTGTGTCTCAGTGAGAGAGTGTGTGTGTGTGTGTGTGTCTCAGTGAGAGAGTGAGTGTGCGTGTTGCTCAGTGAGAGAGTGTGTGTGTGTCTCAGTGAGAGAGTGTGTGTGTCTCTCAGTGAGAGAGTGTGTGTGTCTCTCAGTGAGAGTGTGTGTGTGTGTGTCTCAGTGAGAGTGTGTGTGTGTGTCTCAGTGAGAGTGTGTGTGTGTGTCTCTGAGAGTGTGTGTGTGTCTCAGTGAGAGAGTGTGTGTGTGTGTGTCAGTGAGAGAGTGTGTGTGTGTGTGTCAGTGAGAGAGTGTGTGTGTGTGTCAGTGAGAGAGTGTGTGTGTGTGTCTCAGTGAGAGTGTGTGTGTGTCTCAGTGAGAGAGTGTGTGTGTGTGTGTGTGTCTCAGTGAGAGAGTGAGTGTGTGTGTGTCTCAGTGAGAGAGTGTGTGTGTGTGTCTCAGTGAGAGAGAGTGTGTGTGTGTCTCAGTGAGAGAGAGTGTGTGTGTGTCTCAGTGAGAGAGAGTGTGTGTGTGTCTCAGTGAGAGAGAGTGTGTGTGTGTGTCTCAGTGAGAGAGTGTGTGTGTGTGTCTCAGTGAGAGAGTGAGTGTGTGTGTCTCAGTGAGAGAGTGTGTGTGTGTCTCAGTGAGAGAGTGTGTGTGTGTCTCAGTGAGAGAGTGTGTGTGTGTGTCTCAGTGAGAGTGTGTGTGTGTGTCTCAGTGAGAGTGTGTGTGTGTGTCTCAGTGAGAGTGTGTGTGTGTGTCTCAGTGAGAGAGAGTGTGTGTGTGTGTCTCAGTGAGAGAGTGTGTGTGTGTGTGTGTGTGTCTCAGTGAGAGAGAGTGTGTGTGTGTGTGTGTGTGTCTCAGTGAGAGAGAGAGTGTGTGTGTCTCAGTGAGAGTGTGTGCATGTGTCTCAGTGAGAGTGTGTGTGCGTGTGTGTCTGTGAGAGTGTGTGCGTGTGTGTCTGTGAGAGTGTGTGTGTGTGTCTGAGAGTGTGTGTGTGTCTGAGAGTGTGTGTGTGTCTGAGAGTGTGTGTGTGTCTGAGTGTGTGTGTGTCTCAGTGAGAGTGTGTGTGTGTCTCAGTGAGAGAGTGTGTGTGTGTGTGTCTCAGTGAGAGAGTGTGTGTGTGTGTGTCTCAGTGAGAGAGTGTGTGTGTGTGTGTCTGTGAGAGTGTGTGTGTGTGTCTGTGAGAGTGTGTGTGTGTGTCTGTGAGAGTGTGTGTGTGTCTCAGTGAGAGTGTGTGTGTGTCTCAGTGAGAGTGTGTGTGTGTCTCAGTGAGAGAGTGTGTGTGTGTGTGTCTCAGTGAGAGTGTGTGTGTGTGTCTCAGTGAGAGAGAGTGTGTGTGTGTGTGTCTCAGTGAGAGTGTGTGTGTGTGTCTCAGTGAGAGTGTGTGTGTGTGTCTCAGTGAGAGAGAGTGTGTGTGTCTCAGTGAGAGTGTGTGTGTGTGTTGTCTCAGTGAGAGTGTGTGTGTGTCTCAGTGACTGTGTGTGTGTGTCTCAGTGAGAGAGAGTGTGTGTGTGCGTCTCAGTGAGAGTGAGAGTGTGTGCGTGCGTCTCAGTGAGAGTGCGTGCATCTCAGTGAGAGTGTGTGTGTGTGTCTCAGTGAGAGTGTGTGTGTGTGTGTCTCAGTGAGAGTGTGTGTGTGTGTCTCAGTGAGAGAGAGTGTGTGTGTCTCAGTGAGAGTGTGTGTGTGTGTCTCAGTGACTGTGTGTGTGTGTCTCAGTGAGAGAGAGTGTGTGCGTGTGTCTCAGTGAGAGTGTGTGTGTGTGTGTCTCAGTGAGAGTGTGTGTGTGTGTGTCTCAGTGAGAGTGTGTGTGTGTGTGTCTCAGTGAGAGTGTGTGTGTGTGTGTCTCAGTGAGAGTGTGTGTGTGTGTGTCTCAGTGAGAGTGTGTGTGTGTGTGTCTCAGTGAGAGTGTGTGTGTGTGTGTCTGTGAGAGTGTGTGTGTGTCTCCGTGAGAGTGTGTCTGTGTGTCTCCGTGAGAGTGTGTCTGTGTGTGTCAGTGAGAGTGTGTGTGTGTGTGTGTCAGTCAGAGTGTGTGTGTGTGTGTCAGTGAGAGAGAGTGTGTGTGTCTCAGTGAGAGTGTGTGTGTGTGTGTCTCAGTGAGAGTGTGTGTGTGTGTTGTCTCAGTGAGAGTGTGTGTGTGTGTCTCAGTGAGAGAGAGTGTGTGTGTGCGTCTCAGTGAGAGTGAGAGTGTGTGCGTGCGTCTCAGTGAGAGAGTGTGCGTGCGTCTCAGTGAGAGTGCGTGCATCTCAGTGAGAGTGTGTGTGTGTGTCTCAGTGAGTGTGTGTGTGTGTGTGTCTCAGTGAGTGTGTGTGTCTCAGTGAGAGAGTGTGTGTGTGTGTCTCAGTGAGAGAGTGTGTGTGTGTGTGTGTGTGTGTCTCAGTGAGTGTGTATGTGTGTCTCTGTGTGTGTGTGTGTCTCAGTGAGAGTGTGTGTGTGTGTCTCAGTGAGAGAGTGTGTGTGTGTCTCAGTGAGAGAGTGTGTGTGTGTCTCAGTGAGAGAGTGTGTGTGTGTCTCAGTGAGAGAGAGTGTGTGTGTGTGTGTGTGTGTGTGTGTCTCAGTGAGAGTGTGTGTGTGTGTGTCTCAGTGAGTGTGTGTGTGTGTGTGTCACAGTGAGAGAGTGTGTGTGTGTGTCTCAGTGAGTGTGTGTGTGTGTGTCTCAGTGAGAGTGTGTGTGTGTGTGTCTCAGTGAGTGTGTGTGTGTGTGTGTCTCAGTGAGTGTGTGTGTGTGTGTGTCTCAGTGGGTGTGTGTGTGTGTCTCAGTGAGTGTGTGTGTGTGTCTCAGTGAGAGAGTGTGTGTGTGTGTCTCAGTGAGAGAGAGTGTGTGCGTGTGTCTCAGTGAGAGAGAGTGTGTGCGTGTGTCTCAGTGAGAAGGTGTGTGTGTGTGTGTCTCAGTGAGAGTGTGTGTGTGTGTCTCAGTGAGAGTGTGTGTGTGTGTCTCAGTGAGAGTGTGTGTGTGTGTCTCAGTGAGAGTGTGTGTGTGTGTGTCTCAGTGAGAGTGTGTGTGTGTGTGTCTCAGTGAGAGTGTGTGTGTGTGTGTCTGTGAGAGTGTGTGTGTGTCTCCGTGAGAGTGTGTCTGTGTGTCTCAGTGAGAGTGTGTGTGTGTGTGTGTCTCAGTGAGAGTGTGTGTGTGTGTCTCAGTGAGAGTGTGTGTGTGTGTCTCAGTGAGAGTGTGTGTGTGTGTCTCAGTGAGAGTGTGTGTGTGTCTCAGTGAGAGTGTGTGTGTGTCTCAGTGAGAGAGTGTGTGTGTTTGTGTCTCAGTGAGAGAGTGTGTGTGTGTGTGTCTCAGTGAGAGAGTGTGTGTGTGTGTCTCAGTGAGAGAGTGTGTGTGTGTGTGTCTCAGTGAGAGAGAGTGTGTGTGTGTGTGTCTCAGTGAGAGAGTGTGTGTGTGTGTGTGTCTCAGTGAGAGAGTGTGTGTGTGTGTGTCTCAGTGAGAGAGTGTGTGTGTGTGTGTCTCAGTGAGAGTGTGTGTGTGTGTGTCAGTGAGAGAGTGTGTGTGTCTCAGTGAGAGTGTGTGTGTGTGTCTCAGTGAGAGTGTGTGTGTGTGTCTCAGTGAGAGAGTGTGTGTGTGTGTCTCAGTGAGAGAGTGTGTGTGTGTGTCAGTGAGAGAGTGTGTGTGTGTCAGTGAGAGAGTGTGTGTGTGTGTGTGTGTCAGTGAGAGAGTGTGTGTGTGTCTCAGTGAGAGAGTGTGTGTGTGTGTGTCTCAGTGAGAGAGTGTGTGTGTGTGTCAGTGAGAGAGTGTGTGTGTGTCAGTGAGAGAGTGTGTGTGTGTGTGTGTGTCAGTGAGAGTGTGTGTGTGTGTGTGTCAGTCAGAGTGTGTGTGTGTGTGTCAGTGAGAGAGTGTGTGTGTGTCTCAGTGAGAGTGTGTGTGTCTCTCAGTGAGAGTGTCTGTGTGTGTGTCTCAGTGAGAGTGTGTGTGTCTCTCAGTGAGAGTGTCTGTGTGTGTGTGTCAGTGAGAGTGTGTGTGTGTGTCAGTGAGAGTGTGTGTGTGTGTCAGTGAGAGTGTGTGTGTGTGTGTCAGTGAGAGTGTGTGTGTGTGTGTCAGTGAGAGTGTGTGTGTGTGTCAGTGAGAGTGTGTGTGTGTGTGTGTCAGTGAGAGAGTGTGTGTGTGTCTCAGTGAGAGAGTGTGTGTGTGTCTCAGTGAGAGAGTGTGTGTGTGTCTCAGTGAGAGAGTGTGTGTGTGTCTCAGTGAGAGAGAGAGTGTGTGTGTCTCAGTGAGAGAGTGTGTGTTTGTCAGTGAGAGAGTGTGTGTGTGTGTCAGTGAGAGAGTGTGTGTGGGTGTCAGTGAGAGTGTGTGTGTGTGTGTGTGTGTCTGTGAGAGTGTGTGTGTGTCTCAGTGAGAGTGTGTGTGTGTCTCAGTGAGAGAGTGTGTGTGTGTGTGTGTCTCAGTGAGAGAGAGTGTGTGTGTGTGTGTGTCTCAGTGAGTGTGTGTGTCTCAGTGAGTGTGTGTGTCTCAGTGAGTGTGTGTGTCTCAGTGAGTGTGTGTGTCTCAGTGAGTGTGTGTGTGTGTCTCAGTGAGAGAGAGTGTGTGTGTGTCTCAGTGAGAGAGAGTGTGTGTGTGTCTCAGTGAGAGTGTGTGTTTGTCTCAGTGAGAGAGTGTGTGTGTGTGTCTCAGTGTGTGTGTGTCTCAGTGAGAGAGAGTGTGTGTGTGTGTGTGTGTCTCAGTGAGAGAGTGTGTGTGTGTGTCTCAGTGAGAGAGTGTGTGTGTGTCTCAGTGAGAGTGTGTGTTTGTCTCAGTGAGAGAGTGTGTGTGTGTGTCTCAGTGTGTGTGTGTCTCAGTGAGAGAGAGTGTGTGTGTGTGTGTGTGTCTCAGTGAGAGAGTGTGTGTGTGTCTCAGTGAGAGAGAGTGTGTGTGTGTGTGTGTGTCTCAGTGAGAGTGTGTGTGTGTGTCTCAGTGAGAGTGTGTGTGTGTCTCAGTGAGAGTGTGTGTGTGTCTCAGTGAGTGTGTGTGTGTGTGTCTCAGTGAGTGAGTGTGTGTGTGTCTCAGTGAGTGTGTGTGTGTCTCAGTGTGTGTGTGTGTGTGTCTCAGTGAGTGTGTGTGTGTGTGTCTCAGTGAGTGTGTGTGTGTGTGACTCAGTGAGTGTGTGTGTATGTGTGTCTCAGTGTGTGTGTGTGTGTGTCTCAGTGAGTGTGTGTGTGTGTGTGTGTCAGTGAGAGAGTGTGTGTGTGTGTCAGTGAGAGTGTGTGTTTGTCTCAGTGAGAGAGTGTGTGTGTGTGTCTCAGTGAGAGAGAGAGTGTGTGTGTGTGTCTCAGTGAGAGAGTGTGTGTGTGTGTGTGTGTGTCTCAGTGAGAGTGTGTGTGTGTGTCTCAGTGAGAGTGTGTGTGTGTGTCTCAGTGAGAGAGTGTGTGTGTGTGTCTCAGTGAGAGAGTGTGTGTGTGTGTCTCAGTGAGAGAGTGTGTGTGTGTGTCTCAGTGAGAGAGTGTGTGTGTGTGTCTCAGTGAGAGAGTGTGTGTGTGTCTCAGTGTGTGTGTGTGTGTGTGTGTGTGTGTGTCTCAGTGTGTGTGTGTGTGTCTCAGTGAGTGTGTGTGTGTGTCTCAGTGTGTGTGTGTGTGTGTCTCAGTGAGTGTGTGTGTGTGTGTCTCAGTGAGTGTGTGTGTGTGTGTGTCTCAGTGTGTGTGTGTGTGTCAGTGAGAGAGTGTGTGTGTGTGTCAGTGAGAGTGTGTGTGTGTGTTTGTCTCAGTGAGAGAGTGTGTGTGTGTGTCTCAGTGAGAGAGTGTGTGTGTGTGTCTCAGTGAGAGAGTGTGTGTGTGTGTCTCAGTGAGAGAGTGTGTGTGTGTGTCTCAGTGAGAGAGTGTGTGTGTGTGTCTCAGTGAGAGAGTGTGTGTGTGTCTCAGTGTGTGTGTGTGTGTGTGTGTGTGTGTGTCTCAGTGAGTGTGTGTGTGTGTCTCAGTGTGTGTGTGTGTGTGTCTCAGTGAGTGTGTGTGTGTGTGTCTCAGTGAGTGTGTGTGTGTGTGTGTCTCAGTGTGTGTGTGTGTGTCAGTGAGAGAGTGTGTGTGTGTGTCAGTGAGAGTGTGTGTGTGTGTTTGTCTCAGTGAGAGAGTGTGTGTGTGTGTCTCAGTGTGTGTGTCTCAGTGAGAGAGTGTGTGTGTGTGTCTCAGTGAGAGAGTGTGTGTGTGTGTGTCTCAGTGAGAGAGAGTGTGTGTGTGTGTGTCTCAGTGAGAGAGTGTGTGTGTGTGTCTCAGTGAGAGAGAGAGTGTGTGTGTGTGTCTCAGTGAGAGAGTGTGTGTGCGTGTCTCAGTGAGAGAGTGTTTGTGTGTGTCTCAGTGAGAGAGAGTGTGTGTGTGTGTGTCTCAGTGAGAGAGTGTGTGTGCGTGTCTCAGTGAGAGAGAGAGTGTGTGCGTGTCTCAGTGAGAGAGTGTGTGTGCGTGTCTCAGTGAGAGAGAGTGTGTGTGCGTGTCTCAGTGAGAGAGTGTGTGTGCGTGTCTCAGTGAGAGAGTGTGTGTGCGTGTCTCAGTGAGAGAGAGTGTGTGTGTGTGTCTCAGTGAGAGAGTGTGTGTGCGTGTCTCAGTGAGAGAGTGTGCGTGCGTGTCTCAGTGAGAGTGTGTGTGTGTGTGTCTCAGTGAGAGAGAGTGTGTGTGTGTGTGTCTCAGTGAGTGTGTGTGTGTGTGTCTCAGTGAGTGTGTGTGTGTGTGTCTCAGTGAGTGTGTGTGTGTGTGTGTCTCTGTGTGTGTGTGTGTGTGTGTGTCTCAGTGAGAGAGTGTGTGTGTGTGTGTGTCTCAGTGAGAGAGTGTGTGTGTGTGTGTGTGTGTGTCTCAGTGAGAGTGTGTGTGTGTGTCTGTCTCAGTGAGAGTGAGTGTGTGTGTGTCTCAGTGAGAGAGTGTGTGTGTGTGTCTCAGTGAGAGAGTGTGTGTGTGTCTCAGTGAGAGAGTGTGTGTGTGTCTCAGTGGGTGTGTGTGTGTGTCTCAGTGAGAGAGAGTGTGTGTGTGTGTCTCTGTGAGAGTGTTTATTTGTGTGTCTGTGAGAGTGTGTGTCTGTGAGAGTGTGTCTGTGTCTGTGAGAGAGTGTGTGTGTTTGTGTCTGTGAGAGTGTGTGTGTGTGTGTCTGTGTGTGTGTGTCTGTGAGAGTGTGTGTGTGTGTGTCTGTGAGAGTGTGTGTGTGTGTCTCTGTGTGTTTGTGTGAGAGTGTGTGTGTGTGTCTCTGTG